>NW_022335051.1:958518-972935 GCF_002776525.5 Piliocolobus tephrosceles
TTTGATTTGCATTTCTCTGATGGCCAGTGATGATGAGCATTTTTTCATGTGTCTGTTGGCTGTATGAATGTCTTCTTTTGAGAAATGTCTGTTCATATCCTTTCCCCACTTTTGGATGGGGTTGTTTGTTTTTTTCTTGTATATTTGTTTGAGTTCTTTGTAGATTCTGGAAATGAGCCCTTTGTCAGATGAGTAGATTGCAAAAATTTTCTCCCATTCTGTAGGTTGCCTGTTCACTCTGATGGTAGTTTCTTTTGCTGTGCAGAAGCTCTTTAGTTTAATGAGATCCCATTTGTCAATTCACACACTGGGGCCTATCATGGGGAGGGGGGAGGGGGGAGGGATTGCATTGGGGAGTTATACCTGATATAAATGATGAATTGATGGGTGCTGACGAGTTGATGGGTGCAGCACACCAACATGGCACATGTATACATATGTAACCTGCACGTTATGCACATGTACCCTAGAACTTAAAGTATAATAAAAAAAAATAATAATAAAGTTATGATAAACTGAAAAAAAAAATTTATACCCTTAGATCTGCATATTGTTTTTTATGTAGTAAAACTTTTTATTTGGCTTTAAAAAAAAAAAAAAGAATATGCTGAAAAAGAAATACCCTTCAATAAAAACAAAAAGGAAACTTTCTGTGAAACTGCTCTAGGTCATGTGAAGTCCATTCACACAGTTAAGCTTGTGTTTTCATTAAGCAGTATTCTAAGACTGTTTCAGGTGAGTCAGCCAAGGGATACCCGGGAGCGCTTTGAGGATTACAGTGAAAATGAAAATATCTTCAGATAGATACTGGAGAGAAGATATCCCAGGAGTTGCTTTGTGACGTGAGCATTCCACTCACAGACTTTTACTTTTGTTCTCCTAGAGGATTAGGGATTCCCATTTGGAGAAAAAGCTACCAGGGAACATTCAGGAGTATGTGGATGGCTATGGTGAAAAAGGAAATATCTTCAGACAAATACTGGAAAGAAGCTTTCTGTGAAACTGCTTTCTGATAGATATATCAATTCATCTCACATAGATAAAACTTTCTTTCTGTTACGCAGTTTTGAAACTGCATCATGGATGGATTCGTGAAAGGACATTCGGGAGCACATTCAGGCCTGTGGGGCAATAGGAAATATCTTCAGACAAAAACTGGAGAGAAGTTTTCTGAGAAACTGCTTTGTTTTGTGTGCATTGAATTCAGGGAGTTATACCTCTTTTCTCATAAGGCTGTGTTTGGACACTGCTCCTGTAAAACTGAAAAAGTGATATTTTGCAGCACATTGAAGACTATGGCAAAAAGTGAAATATCCTGAAATAAAACCCAGAAAGAAGCATTCTACGAAATTGGTCTCTGATGTGTACATTCATTTCAGACAGTTAAAGCTTACACTACGTCGCTCAGTTTGGATACTCTGTCTTTGAGGAATCTGTGAAGGGATATTAAGTGACAACCGGAGGCTTTGCAGTGAGAAAGAAAACGTCTTCCTATGAAAACTGGAGAAAAGCTTTCGGAGCAACTGCTTTGTGATGTGTGTATTCATCTAATAGAGTTAAATCTTTCTTTAGATTGAGCAGTTTTAAATCACTGGTTCTGTGGAACCTGAGAATGGACATTTGGAACGCTCTCAAAAATATGCTGAAAAAGTAATACCCTCCAATAAAAACCAGAAGGTAACTTTCTGTGAAACTGCACTAGGTCACGTGAATTCCGCTCGCATAGTTAAGCTTCTGTTTTCGTTGTCCAGTGTAATAACATTGTTTTAGGTGAATCAGCTAAGGGATAGTCGGGAGCACATTGAGGATTTCATTGAAAACGAAAATATATTCAGATAGATACTGGAGAGAAGATTTCCGAGGAGCTGCTTTGTGACGTGTGCATTCCACTCAAAGAGTTATACTTTTCTTCTCATAGAGGACTGCGGAATCCCATTTGGAGAAAAAGCAACCAGGAGACATTCTGGAGTAAATGGAAGGCTATGGTTAAAAAGGAAATATCCTAGACAAAAACTGGAAAGAAGCTTTCTGTGAAATTGCTTTGTGATAGATATGTCTATTCATCCCGCATAGATTGTACTTTCTTTCTATTATGCAGTTTTGAAACAGCATCATGGACGGATTCGCAAAGGGACATTTGGGAGCACATTCAGGCCTGTGGGGAAATACGAGATTTCTTTGGATAAAAACTGAGGAGAAACTTTCTGAGAAACTGCTTTGTGATGTGTCCATTCCACTCAGGTTGTTATACCTCTTTTGTCATAAGGCAGTGTTTGGACACTGCTCCTGTAAAACTGAAAAGGTTATATTTTGCAGCACTTTGAAGACTATGGCGAAAAGTGAAATATCCCGAAATAAAACCCAGAAAGAAGCACTCCACGAAATTGTTCTCTGACGTGTACATTCATTTCAGAGAATTAAAGCTTACACTACGTCTCTAGGTTTGGAAACTCTGTCTTTGAGTAATCTGTGAAGGGATATTAAGTGATAACCGGAGGCTTGTGGTGAGAAAGGAAACGTCTTCCTTTGAAACCTGGAGAGAAGCTTTCGGAGCAACTGCTTTCTTATGTGTGTATTCATCTCATAGAGTTAAATCATTCTTTGGATTGAGTAGTTTTAAATCACTGGTCCTGTGGAATCTGAGAAAGGACGTTTGGGAACGCTCTTAACAATATGCTGAAAAAGTAATACTCTCCGATTGAAACCAGAAGGTAAGTTTCTGTGAAACTGCTCTAGGTAACGTGAATTCCACTCTCACAGTTAAGCTTCTGTTTTCATTGTGCAGTATTTTAACACAGTTTTAGGTGAGCCAGGTCAGGGATAGTCGGAAGCACTATGAGGATTTTGGTGAAAACGGAAATATATTCAGATAGATACTGGAGAGAAGATTTCTGAGGAACTGCTTTGTGACGTGTGCATTTCACTCACAGAGTTATACCTTTCTTCTCATAGAGGACTGGGGAATCCCGTCTGAAGAAAAAGCTACCAGGGGACATTCTGGTGTATATGGATGGTAATGGTGAAAAAGGAAATATCCTCAGACAAAAACTGGAAAGAAACTTTCTGTGAAACTGCTTTGGGAAAGATATGTCCATTCATCTCACATAGATAAAACTTTCTTTCTCTTACGCAGTTTTGAAATTGTGTCATGGACCGATTAGCGAAGGGACATTCAGGAGAACATTCAGACCTGTGTGGAAATAGCAGATATCTTCAGATGAAAAACGGAGGGAAGCTTTCTGAGAAACTGGTTGTGATGTGTGCATTCCAATCTGGGAGTTATACTTCTTTTCTCATAAGGCAGTGCTTGAACACTTTTCCTCTAAAACTGAAAAAGTTACATTTGCAGTGCATTGAAGACTAGGGCGAAAGGTGAATTTTCCTGAATTAAAACCCAGAAGGAAGTGTTCCAAGAAACTACTTTTTGATGGGTGCATTCATTTCAGAGAGTTAAAGCTTACACTACAGTGCCCAGTTGGGAAACTCATTCTTAGAGGAATCCATGAAGGGATATTTGGTGGTGCAAGGAAGCTTTTGGTGAGAAAGGAAAGGTCTTCCAATGAAAACTGGAGAGCACCTTTCGGAGCAACTGTTTTGTGACGTGTGTCTTCATGTCATAGAGTTATATCATTCTTTGGATTGAGCAGTTTGAAAGCACTGTTTATGTGGAACCTGAGAAAGGACATTTGTGAACGTTCTTCAGAATATTCTGAAAAAGAAATACCCTCCAATAAAAACCAGAAGGAAACTTTCTGTGAAACTGCTCCAGATCTCGTGAAGTCCACACGCACAGCTAAGCTTCTGTTTTCATTGAGCAGTATTCAAACACTATTTTAGGTGAGTCAGCTAAGGGATACACGGAAGCACTTTGAGGCTTACGGTGTTAACGAAAATATCTTCAGATAGATACTGGAGAGAAGATATCTGAGGAGCTGTTTTGGGACGTGTGAATTCCACTCACAGAGTTATAGTTTTCTTTTCATAGAGCATTGCGGAATCCTGTTTGGAGAAAACACTACCAGGTAACATTCCAGAGTATATGGACGGCTATGGTGAAAAAGGAAATATCCTCAGACAAAAACTGGAAAGAAGCTTTCTGTCAAACTGCTTTGTGATAGATGTGTCTATTCTCATATAGATAAAACTTTATTTCAATTACGCAGTTTTGAAAGTGCATCATGACGGATTAGACAGGGACATTCAGGAGCACATTCAGGCATATGGTGTAAAAGGAGATATCATCAGAAAAAAACTGGAAAGAAGCTTTCTGAGAAACTGCTTTGTGGTGTGTGCATTCCACTGAGGGAGTTTTACCTCTTTTCTCATAAGACAGTGTTTGAACAAGGTTCCTTTAAAAGTGAAAAAGTGATATTGAAGACTATTGCGAAAAATTAAGTATCCTGAAATAAAACCCAGAAAGAAGCGTTCCAAGAAACTGCTCTCTGACGTGTGCATTCATTTCAGAGAGTTAAAGCTTACAATACATTGCCCAGTTTGGAAACTCTGTCTTTGAGGAATTGTTGAGGGGTTTATAAGAGGCACCCCTGGGCTTTTGTTGAGAAAGGAAACGACTTCCGATGAAAACTGGAGAGATGTTTTCAGAGCAACTGCGTTGTGATGTGTGTATTCATCTCATAGAGTTAAATCATTCTTTGGATTGAGCAGTTTGATATCACTGTTTCTGTGAAACCTGAGAAAGGACATTTGAGAACGCTTTTAAGAATGTACTGAAAAACAAATACCCTCCAATGAAAACCAGAAGGAAACTTTCTGTGAAACTGCTCTAGGTCACGTGAAGTCCACTCACACAGTTAAGCTTCTGTTTTCATTGAGCTGTATTCTAACACTGTTTTAGGTTAAACACCTAAGGCATACTTGGGAGCACTTTGAGACATATGATGAAAACGGAAATATCTTCAGATAGATACTGGAGAGAAAATTTCCAATGAGCGGCTTTGTGACGTGTGCATTCCACCACAGAGTTATACTTTTCATTTCATAGAGCATTGGTGAATCCCGTTTGGAGAAAAAGCTACCAAGGGGCATTCGGGAATAAATGGATGGCTATGGTGAAAAAGGAAATATCCTCAGACGAAAACTGGAAATAAACTTTCTGTGAAACGGCCTTGCAACAGATATGTTTACTCATTTCACATAGATAAAACATTGTTTCTATTAAAAAGTTTTCAATCTTCATTATGGATGGATTTGTGAAGGGACATTTGGGAGCACATTTAGCCCTGTGGTGTAATAGGAAATATGTTCAGATATTAACTGGAGAGAAGTTTTCTGAGAAACTGCTTTTTGATGTGTGCATTCCACTCAGGGAGTTATACATTTTTTCTCATAATGCAGTGTTTGAACACTGTTCCTGTAAAACTGAAAAAGTGCTATTTTGTAGCGCATTGAAGACTATGGCAAAAAGTGAACTTTTCTGAAATAAAACCCAGAAAGAAGTGTTCCAAGAAACTGTTCTCTGACGTGTGCCTTCATTTCTGAGAGTTAAAGCTTACACTACTTTGCCCAGTTTGGAAACTCTGTCTTCGAGGAATCTCTGAAGTGTCATTAAGTGGTGCCGGGAGGCTTGTGGTGAGAAAAGAAACGTCTTCCGATGAAAACTGGAGAGAAGCTTTCGGAGTAATGGCTTTGTGATATGTGTATTCTTCTCATACAGTTAAATCATTGTTTGAATTGAGCAGTTTGAAATCACTGTTTCCCTTGAACCTCAGAAAGGACATCTGGAATGCTCTTAAGAAGATGCTGAAAAAGAAATGCCCTGTGTTAAAAAACAGAAGGAAACTTTCTGTGAAACTGCACCAGGTCATGTGAAGTGCACTTGCACAGTTAAGCTCCTGTTTTCATTGAGCCGTATTCTAACATTGTTTTAGGTTAGTCAGCTAAGAGATACTGGGGAGTGCTTTGTGGCTTACGGTGAAAATGGAAATATCTTCAGATAGATACTGGAGAGAAGATGTCTGAGGAGCTGCTTTGTAACGTGTGCATTCCACTGACAGAGTTATGCTTTCCTTCTCATAGAGGATTGGGGAATCCCGTTTGTAGAAAAAAGCTTCCAGGGGACATTCAGGAGTATATGGATGGCTATGGTGAAAAAGGAAATATCCTTATCCAAAAAATAAAAAGAAGCTTTCTGTGAAACTGCTTTGTGACATATATGTCTATCCATCTAGCGTAGATAAAACTTTTTTTGTATTATGCAGTTTTGAAACTGCGTCATGGATGGATTCACAAAATGACATTCAGGCCTGTGGGGAAATAGGAGACATCTTCAGATAAAAACTGGAGAGAAGTTTTCTGAGAAACTTCTTTGTGATGTGTGCATTCCTCTCAGGCAGTTATATGTCTTTTCTCATAAGGCAACGTTTGAACACTGTTCCTGTAAAACTGAAAAGGTGATATTTTGCAGCGCATTTAAGACTTTGGCAAAAACTGAAATATCCTGAAATAAAACCAGGAGAAAGCGTTCCAAGAAACTGCTCTCTGGCGTGTCCATTCATTTCAGAGAGAAATAGCGGATACTACATTGCCCAGTCTGGAAACTCTGTCTTAGAGGAATCTGTGAAGGGATATTAAGTGTTGTCTGGAGGCTTGTGGTGAGAAAGGAAACGTCTCCCATTGAAAACTGGAGAGAAGCTTTCGGAACAACTGCTTTGTGATGTGTGTATTTATCTCATAGACTTAAATCATGCTTTGGATTGAGCAGATTGAAATCACTGTTTATGTGGAAACTCAGAGAGGACATTTGGGAATGCCCTTAGGAATATGCTGAAAAAGAAATATCCTCTGATAGAAACCAGAAGGAAACTTTCTGTTAAACTGCTCCAGGTCACGTGAAGTCCACTCGCATGGTTAAGCTTCTGTTTTCATTGAGCAGTATTCTAACACTCTTTTGGGTTAGACTGCTAAGGGATATTCGGGAGCGCTTTGAGGCTAACGGTGAAAACAGAAATATCTTCAGATAGATACTGGAGAGAAGATTTCCGAGGAGCTGCTTTGTGTCATGTGCATTCCACTCACAGAGCTATACTTTTCTTCTCACAAAGGATTGGGGAATCCCATTTGGAGAAAAAGCTACCAGGGGACATTTGGGAGTAAATGGATGACTGTGGTTAAAGAGGAACTATCCTAGGCAAAAACTGGAAAGAAGCTTTCTGTGAAATTGCTTTGTGATAGATATGTCTATTGATCTCACATAGATAATACTTTCTTTCTATTATGCATTTTTGAAACTGCGTCATGGACAGATTCGCAAAGGGACATTCGGGAGCACATTCAGGCCTGTGGGGAAATACCAGATTTCTTCGGATAAAACTGAGGAGAAGCTTTCTGAGAAACTGCTTTGTGATGTGTGCATTCCACTGAGGGAGTTTCACCTCTTTTCTCATAAGGCAGTGTTTGGGCACTGCTTCTGTAAAACTGAAAATGTTATATTTTGCAGTGCATTGAAGACTATGGTGAAAAGCAAAATATCCTGAAATAAGACCTAGAAAGAAGCACTGCACGAAATTGCTCTCTGACGTGTACATTCATTTCAGAGAATTAAAGCTTACACTACATCACTAGGTTTGGAAACTCTGTCTTTGGGTAATCTGTGAAGGGATATTAAGTGACAACCGGAGGCTTGTGGTGAGGAAGGAAACGTCTTCCGATGAAAACTGGACAGAAGCTTTCGGAGCAAGTGCTTTCTGATGTGTGCATTTATCTCATAGAGTTAAATCGTTCTTTGCATTGAGTAGTTTTAAATCACTGGTTCTGTGGAATCTGAGAAAGGACATTTGGGAACGCTCTTAACAGTATGTGGAAAAAGTAATACTCTCCGATTAAAACCAGAAGGTGAGATTCTGTGAAGCTGCTCTAGGTCACGTGAATTCCACTCACACAGTTAAGCTTCTGTTTTCATTGTGCAGTATTTTAACACTGTTTTAGGTGAGCCAGGTCAGGGATAGTTGGAAGCATTATGAGGATTTCGGTGAAAACGGAAATATATTCAGATAGATACTGGCGAGAAGATTTCCAAGGAGCTGATTTGTGACGTGTGTATTCTACTCACAGAGTTATACTTTTCTTCTCATAGAGGACTTGCTAATCCCGTTTGGAGAAAAACCTACCAGGGGAATTCCTTAGTAAATGGTCATCTATGGTGAAAAAGGAAATATCAGACAAAAACTTGAAAGAATATTTCTGTGAAATGACTTTCCGAGAAATATGTCTACTCATCTCACATAGATAAAACATTGTTTCTATTAAAAACTTTTCAATTTGTGTCATGGATGCATTCGCGAAGGGACATTCGGGAGCACATTCAGGCATGTGGGGTACTAGGAAATACCTTCAGATAAAAACCGGAGAGAAGGTTCTTGAGAAACTGCTTAGTGTTGTGTCCATTCCACTCTGGTAGTTATACCTCTTTTCGCATAAGGCAGTGTTTGAACACTGTTGCTCTAAAACTGAAAAAGTGATATTTGCAGTGCATTGAAGACTAGGGCGAAAGGTGAATTTTCCTGAAGTAAAACACAGAAGGAAGCATTCCAAGAAACTGCTCTCTGATGTGTGAATTCATTTCAGAGTTAAAGCTTACACTACGTTGCCAGTTTGGAAACTCTGTCTTTGAGGAATCTGTGAAGGGATATTAAGTGGTGCCCGGAGGCTTGTGGTGAGAAACGAAACGTCTTCCCATGAAAACTGGAGAGAAGATTTCGGAGCAACTGCTTTGTGATGTGTGTATTCATCTCATAGAGTTAAATCCTTTAGATTGTGCAGCTTGAAATCACTGTTTCTGTGGAATGTGAGAAAGGACATTTGGGAACGCTCTTAAGAATATGCTGAATAAGAAATACCCAAGGATAAAATACAGAAGAAAACTTTCTGTGAAACTTCTCTAGGTCATGTGAATTCCACTCGCACAGTTAAGGTTCTGTTTTCATTAAGTAGTATTCTAACACTGTTTTACGTTAGTCAGCTAAGGGATACTCGGGAACGCTTTGAGACTTAAGGTGAAAGCACAAATATCTTCAGATAGATACTGGAGAAAAGATTTCCTAGGAGCTGCTTTGTGACATGTGCATTCCATTCACAGAATTATACTTTTCGTCTCATAGAGAATCGGGGAATCCCAATTGGAGGAAAAGCTAAAAGGGGACATTTGGGAGTATATTTATGGCTATGGTGAAAAAGGAAATATCCTCAGAAAATAAGTGGAAAGAAATTTTCTGTGAAACTACTTTGAGATAGATGTCTACTCATCTCACATAGATAAAACTTTCCTTCTGTTACGCAGATTTTAAGCAGATTTTAATCCGTCATGGACGGATTTGAGATGGGACATTCGGAGCACCTATAGGCCTGTGGAGAAAGAGGAGATAAATTCAGATAAAAACTGGAGAGAAGCTTTCTGAGTTACTGTTTTGCAATGTGCACATTCCACTCAGGGAGTTATACCTCTTTTCTCATAAGGCAGTGTTTAAACCCTGTTCCTGTAAAACTGCAAAAGTGATACTTTGTAGCAGGTTGAAGAGTAAAGTGAAAAGCAAAATATCCTGAAATGAAACCCAGAAAGAAGCATTTCAAGAAACTGCTCTCTGACGTGTACATTCATTTCAGAGAATTAAAGCTTACACTTTTTTGCTCTGTTTGGAAACGCTGTCTTTGAGGAATCTGTGAAGGGATATTAAGTGGTGCCCGGAGACTTGTGGGAAAGTAAACGTCTTCCGATGAAAACTGGAAAGAAACATTTGAAGCAACTGCATTATGTTGTGTATATTGATCTCATAGAGATAAATATTTCTTTGGATTGAGCAGTTTGAAATCACTGTTTCTGTGGAAACTGAGAGAGGATATTTGGGAACACTCTTAAGAATATTCTGAAAAAGAAATACCCTCCAATAAAAACCAGAAGGAAACTTTCCGTGAAACTTCCCTAGGTCACGTGAAGTCCACTCGCACAGTTAGGCTTCTTTTTTCATTGAACAGTATTCTAACACTGTTTTGGGTTAGTCAGCTAAGGGATACTTGGGAGCGCTTTGAGGCTTATGGTGAAAACGGAAATATCTTCGTATAGATACTTTACAGAAGATTTCCGAGGAACTGTTTTGTGATGTGTGCATTCCTCTCACAGAGATATACTTTTCTTCTCATAGAAGGTTGGGGAATCCCTTTTTTAGAAAAAGCTACCTGGAGACATTTGGGATTATATGGATGGCTATGGTGGAAAAGGAAATATGCTCAGACAATAGCTGTAAAGAAGCTTTCTGTGAAACTGCTTTCTGATAGATATATCAATTCATCTCACATAAATAAAACTTTTTTATATTATGCAGTTTTCAAAATGCGTCATGACGGATTCATGAAGGGACATTTGGGAGCACATTCAGGCCTGTGGTTAAATAGGAGATATCTTCAGATAAAAAATGGAGAGAAGTTTCCTGAGAAATTGCTTTGTGTTGTTTGCATTCCACTCAGGGAGTTTTACCTCTTTTCTCATAAGGCAGTGTTTGAACACTGTTCCTGTAAAACTGAAAAAGTGATATTTTGCAGCACGTTGAAGACTATGGAGAAAAGTGAAATATTCGGAAATAAAACCCAGAAAGAAGCGCTCCAAGAAATTGCTCTCTAACGTTTGCATTTGTTTCAGAGAGCTAAAGCTAACACTACATTGCCCAGTTTGGAAACTCTGTCTTTGAGGAATCTGTGAAGGGATATTATGTAGCGCCCAGAGGCTTGTGGTGAGAAGGAAATGTCTTCCTATGAAAAGTGAAGAGAAGCTTTCTGAGCAACTGCTTTGTGATGTGTGTATTCATTTTATAGAGTTAAGTCGTTCTTTGGATTGAGCAGTTTGAAATCACTGTTTCTGTGGAATCTGAGAAAGGATATTTGGGAACGCTGTTAAGAATGTGCTGAAAAAGAAGTACCCTCTGACAAAAACCAGAAGAAAGTTTTCTGTGAAACTGCTCTGGGTCACATGAATTCCACTTGCACAGTTAAGCTTCTGTATTCATTGAGCAGTATTCTAACACTCTTTTAGGTTGTTATGTGAAGTGATATTCGGGAGCGCTTTGAGGCTTATGGTGGAAAAGGAAATAACTTCATATAAAAACTGGAGAGTAGAATTACCAGGAGCTGCTTTGCAACGTGTGCATTCCACTCACAGTGTTATAATTTTCTTCTCTTAGAGGATTGGTGAATCCCATTAGGAGTAAACGCTACCTGGGGACATTCGGGAGTATATGGATGGCTATGGTGAAAAAGGAAATATCCTCAGAAAAACACTGGAAAAAAGCTTCCTGTGAAACTGCTTTGTGATAGATAGGTCTATTCATTCCACATAGATAAAACTTGCTCTCTATTATGCAGTTCTGAAACTGCATTATGGACTGACTTGTGAAGGGATATTTTGTCCACATTCCGGCCTGTGGTGAAACAGGAAATATATCCAGATAATAACAGGAGAGAAGCTGCCTGAGAATCTGCTTTGTGATGTGTGCATTCCACTCAGGGATTTATACCTCTTTTGTCATAAGGCAGTGTTTGAACACTATTGCTGTAAAACTGAAAAAGTGATACAGTGGAGTGCACTGAAGACTGCGGCAAAAAGTGAATTATCCTGAAATAAAACGGAGAAAGAAGCATTCCTAGAAACTGCTCTCTGAGGTGTGCATTCATTTCAGAGAGTTAAACCATACACTACGTTGCCCAGTTTGGAAACTCTATACTTGAGGAATCTGTGAAGGGATATTAATTGTCCCCCAGAGGCTTGTGATAAGAAAGGAAATGATTTGCGATGAAAACTGGAGAGAAGCTTTTGGAGCATCTACTTTGAAATGTAAGTATTCATCTCTTAGAGTTAAATCACTCTTTAGATTGGGCAGTTTGAAATCACTGTTTCTGTGGAACCTGAGAAAGGACATTTGGGAACACTCTTAAGAATATGCTGAAGTCCAGTCTCCAACTCCCAGTGTGAGCGAAACAGAAGACTGGTGATTTCTGCATTTTCAACTTAGGTACTGGGGTCATCTCGCTAGGGAGTGCCAGACAATCGGTGCTGGTCAGCTGCTGCAGCCCGACCAGCGAGAGCTGAAGCAGGGCGAGGCATCACCTCACCTGGGAAGTGCAAGGGGGAAGGGAATCCCTTTTCCAAGCCAGGGGAACTGAGACACACAACACCTGGAAAATCGGGTAACTCCCACCTCAATACTGCACTTTAAGCAAGGGCACACCAGGAGATTATATCCCACACCTGGCCAGGAGGCTCCCACGCCCACGGAGCCTTCCTCGTTGCTAGCACAGCAGTCTGTGATCTAACCACAAGGCAGCAGTGAGGCTGGGGGAGGGGCGCCCGCCATTGCTGAGGCTTAAGTAAGTAAACAAAGCTGCTGAGAAGCTCGAACTGGGTGGAGCTCACAGCAGCTCAAAGAAACCTGCCTGTCTCTGCAGACTCCACCTCTGGGGACAGGACACAGCTAAAAGACAACAACAAAAAAAGCAGCAGAAACCCGACTCTGACTGACAGCTTTGAAGAGAGCAGTGGATCTCCCAACATGGAGGTCGAGATCTGAGAAGGGACAGACTGCCTGCTCAAGTGGGTCCCTGACCCCTGAGTAGCCTAAATGGGAGACATCCCCCTACTAGGGGCAGTCTGACACCCCACACCTCACAGGGTGGAGTACACCCCTGAGAGGAGGCTTCCAAAGAAAGAATAAGACAGGTACACTCGCTGTTCAGCAATATTCTATCTTCTGCAACCTCTGCTGCTGATACCCAGGCAAACAGAGTCTGGAGTGGACCTCAAGCAATCTCCAACAGACCAGCAGCTGAGGGTCCTGACTGTCAGAAGGAAAACTATCAAACAGGAAGGACACCTATACCAAAACCCCATCAGTACGCCACCATCATCAAAGACCAGAGGCAGATAAAACCACAAAGATGGGAAAAAAGCAGGGCAGAAAAGCTGAAAATTCAAAAAATAAGAGTGCATATCCCCCTGCAAAGGAGCACAGCTCATCGCCAGCAACAGATCGAAGCTGGTCAGAGAATGACTTTGACGAGATGAGAGAAGAAGGCTTCAGTCCATCAAACCTCTCAGAGCTAAAGGAGGAATTACGTACCCAGCACAAAGAAACCAAAAGTCTTGAAAAAAGGGTTGAAGAATTGACAGCTAGAATAATTAATGCAGAGAAGGTCATAAACGAAATGACAGAGATGAAAACCATGACACGTGAAATACGTGACAGATGCAAACTGGATAAAGAGTCAAGACCCATCAGTCTGCTGTATTCAGGAGATCCATCTCACATACAGAGACATATAGGCTCAAAATAAAGGGATGGAGGAAGATCTACCAAGAAAATGGAGAACAAAAAAAAGCAGGGGTTGCAATCCCAGTCGCTGATAAAATAGATTTTAAATCATCAAAGATCAAAAGAGATAGAGAAGGCCAGTATATAATGGTAAAGGGATCAATTCAACAGGAAGAGCTAACTATCCTAAATATATATGCACCCAATACAGGAGCACCCAGATTCATAAAGCAAGTCTTTAGAGACTTACAAAGAGACTTAGACTCCCATACAATAATAATGGGAGATTTCAACATTCCACTGTCAACATTAGACAGATCAACGAGACAGAAAGTTAACAAGGATATCCAGGAACTGAACTCATCTCTGCACCAAGCGGACCTAATAGACATCTATAGAACTCTCCACCCCAAATCAACAGAATATACATTCTCCTCAGCACCACATGGCACTTATTCCAAAATTGACCACATAATTGGAAGTAAAGCACTCCTCAGCAAATGTAAAAGAACAGAAATTATATCAAACTGTCTCTCAGACCACAGTGCAAACAAACTAGAACTCAGGACTAAGAAACTCAATCAAAACCGCTCAACTACATGGAAACTGAACAACCTGCTCCTGAATGACTACTGGGTACATAACGAAATGAAGGCAGAAATAAAGATGTTCTTCGAAACCAATGAGAACAAAGATACAACATACCAGAATCTCTGGGACACATTTAAAGCAGTGTGTAGAGGGAAATTTATAGCACTAAGTGCCCACAAGAGAAAGCAGGAAAGATCTAAAATGGACACTCTAACATCACAATGAAAAGAACTAGAGAGGCAAGAGCAAACACATTCAAAAGCTAGCAGAAGTCAAGAAATAACTAAGATCAGACCAGAAGTGAAGGAGATAGAGACACAAAAACCCTCCAAAAAATCCAATGAATCCTGGAGTTGGTTTTTTGAAAAGATCAACAAAATTGACAGACCGTTAGCAAGAATAATAAAGAAGAAAAGAGAGAGGAATCAAATAGACGCCATAAAAAATGATAAAGGGGATATGACCACCAACCCCACAGCAATACAAACTACCATCAGAGAATACTATAAACACCTC
>NW_022335051.1:973335-985254 GCF_002776525.5 Piliocolobus tephrosceles
AAAGTCTCAGGATACAAAATTAATGTGCAAAAATCACAAGCATTCTTGTTACCAGTAACAGACAAACAGAGAGCCAAATCAGGAATGAACTTCCATTCACAATTACTTCAAAGAGAATAAAATACCTAGGAATCCAACTTACAAGGGATGTAAAGTACCTCTTCAAGGAGAAATACAAACCACTGCTCAGTGAAATAAAAGAGGACACAAACAATTGAAACAACATTCCATGATCATGGATAGGAAGAATCAATATCGTGAAAATGGCCATACTGCCCAAGGTTATTTATAGATTCAATGCCATCCCCATCAAGCTACCAATGAGTTTCTTTACAGAATTGGAAAAAGCTGCTTTAAAGTTCATAAGGAACCAAAAAAGAGCCCGAATTGCCAAGACAATCCTAAGTCAAAAGGACAAAGCTGGAGTCATCACGCTACCTGACTTCAAACTGTACTACAAGGCTACAGTAACCAAAACAGCATGGTACTAGTACCAAAACGGAGATATAGACCAATGGAACAGAACAGAGTCCTCAGAAATAATGCCACACATCTACAGCCATCTGATCTTTGACAAACCTGAGAGAAACAAGAAATGGGGAAAGGATTCCCTATTTAATAAATGGTGCTGGGAAAATTGGCTAGCCATAAGTAGAAAGCTGAAACTGGATCCTTTCCTTACTCCTTATACGAAGATTAATTCAAGATGGATTAGAGACTTAAATGTTAGACCTAATACCATAAAAACCCTAGAAGAAAACCTAGGTAGTACCATTCAGGACATAGGCATGGGTAAGGACTTCACGTCTAAAACACCAAAAGCAATGGCAGCAAAAGCCAAAATTGACAAATGGCATCTAATTAAACTAAAGAGCTTCTGCACAGCAAAAGAAACTACCATCAGGGTGAACAGGCAACCTACAGAATGGGAGAAAAGTTTTGCAATCTACTCATCTGACAAAGGGCTGATATCCAGAACATACAAAGTACTCAAACAAATTTACAAGAAAAAAATAAACAACCCCATCAAAAAGTGGGCAAAGGATATGAATAGACATTTCTCAAAAAAGGACATTCATACAGCCAACAGACACATGAAAAAATGCTCATCATCACTGGCCATCAGAGAAATGCAAATCAAAACCACAATGAGATACCATCTCACACCAGTAAGAATGGCAATCATTAAAATGTTAGGAAACAACAGGTGCTGGAGAGGATGTGGAGAAATAGGAACACTTTTACACTGTTGGTGGGATTGTAAACTAGTTCAACCATTATGGAAAACAGTATGGCAATTCTTCAAGGATCTAGAACTAGATGTACCATATGACCCAGCCATCCCACTACTGGGTATATACCCAAAGGATTATAAATCATGCTGCTCTAAAGTCATGTGCACACGTATGTTTATTGTGGTCTATTCACAATAGCAAAGACTTGGAATCAACCCAAATGTCCATCGGTGACAGACTGGATTGAGAAAATGTGGCATATATACACCATGGAATACTATGCAGCCATAAAAAAGGATGAGTTTGCATCCTTTGTAGGGACATGGATGCAGCTGGAAACCACCATTCTTAGCAAACTATCCCAAGAACAGAAAACCAAACACCACATGTTTTCACTCACAGGTGGGAACTGAACAATGAGATCACTTGGACTCGGGACAGGGTGTATCATGAGGAGAGGGGAGGGGGAAGGGATCGCATTGGGAGTTTTCCCTTATATAAATGACGAATTGATGGGTGCTGACGAGTTGATGGGTGCAGCACACCAACATGGCACAAGTATACATATGTAACAAAACTGCACATTATGCACATGTACCCTAGAACTTAAAGTACAATCAAAAAAAAAAAAAAAAAAAAGAATATGCTGAAAAACAAAATGCTCCGATAAAAACCAGAAGGAAACTTTTTGTGAAACTGCCCTAGGTCACGTGAAGTCCACTTGCACAGTTAAGGTTCTGTTTTCATTGAGTAGTATTCTAACACTGTTTTGGGTTAATCAGCTAAGGGATACTCGGGAGTGCTCTGAGGCTTATGGTGAAAGCAGAAATATCTTCAGATAGATCCTGGAAAGATTTCCGAGGAGCTGCTGTATGACGTCTGCATTCCACTCAGAGAATTATACATTTCTTCTCATAGAGGATTGGGGAATCCTGTTTTTAGAAAAACATACCAGGGAACATTCAGAAGTATATGGATGGCTATGTGAAAGAGGAAATATCCTTAGACAAAAACTGAAAAGAAGCGTTCTGTGAAACTGCTTTGTGATAGATATGTCTATTCATCTCACAAAGATAAAGCTTTCTTTCTATTATGCAGCTTTGAAACTGTGTCATGGACGGCTTTGCCAAGGAACATTCGGGAGCACATTCAGTCCTTTGAGGAAATAGCAAATGTCTTCAAATAAAATCTGGAGAGAAGCTTTCTGAGAAACTGTCCTGTGATGTGTGCATTCCACTCAGGAAGTTATACCTCTTTTCTCAAAAGGCAGTGTTTGAACACTGTTCCTGTAAAATTGAAAACATGATACTTTGCAGCACATTGAAGACTATGGCAAAAAGAGTAATATCCTGTAATAAAACCCAGAAAGAAGCATTCCAAGAAAGGGATTTCTGACGTGTGCATTCATTTCAGAGAGTTAAGGCTTACGCTGCGTTGCCCAGTTTGGAAACTCTGTCTTTGAGGAATCTGTGAAGGGATATTTAGTGGCCCCTGAAAGCTTGTGGTGAGAAAGGAATCGTCTTCTGATGAAAACTGGAGAGAAGCTTTAAGAGAAACTGCTTTGTGAAGTGTGTATTCATGTCATAGAGTTAAAACATTCTTTCGATTGAGCAGTTTGAAATCACTGTTTTTGTGTAACCTGAGAAAGGACATTTGGGAACACTCTTAAGAATATGCTGAAAAAGAAATACCCTCCGATAAAAAACAGAAGGAAATTTTCTGTGAAACTGCTCTAGGTCACGTGAGGTGTATTCACAAAGTTTCGCTCCTGTTTTCATTGAGCAGCATTCTAACACTGTTCAAGGTTAGTCCGCTAATGGATAGTCAGTAGCACTTTGAGGCTTATGGTGAAAACGGCAATATCTTACGATAGATACTGGAGAGAAAATTTCCAATGAGCTGCTTTGTGACATGTGCATTCCACTCACAGAGTTATTCTTTTCCTCTCAAAGAGGATTGGGGAATCCCATTTGGAGAAAAAGTGACCAGGGGCCATTCAGGAGTATATGGTTGGCTATGTTTTAAAGGAAATATCCTCAGAGAAAAACTGGAAAGGAGCTTTCTATGAAACTGCTTTGTGGTAGATATGTCTATTCATCTCACATAGATAAAACATATTTCTATTATGCAGTTTTGATAGTGCGTCATGACGGATTTGCGAAGGGACATTTGGGAGCACTTTCAGCCCTGTGGGGAAATAGGAAAGATGTTCAGATATAAACTGGAGAGAAGCTTTCTAAGAAACTGCTTTGTGATGTGTGCATTCCACTCAGGGAGTTAACTGTTTTCTCAAAAGGCAGTGTTTGAACACTGTTCCTGTAAAACTGAAAAAATGATATTTTGCAGTGCATTGAAGACTATGGCGAAAAATGAAATATCCCGAAATAAAACCCAGAAAGACGTGTTCCAAGAAACTGTTCTCTGATGTGTGCATTCATTTCAGAGAGTTAAAGCTTACACTACCTTGCCCAGTTTGGATACTCTGTCTTTGAGGAATCTCTGAAGTGATATTAAGTGGCTCCCAGAAGTTTGTGGTGAGAAAGGAAACATCTTCCAATGAAAACTGGAGAGAAACTTTCAGAGCAACTGCTTTGTGATGTCTGCATTCGTCTCATTGAGATAAATCATTCTTTGTATTGAGCAGTTTGAAATCACTGTTTCTGTGGAACCTTAGAAAGTATATTTGGGAACCCTCTTAAGAATATGCTGAAAAAGTAATACTCTCCCATAAAAAACATAAAGAAGCTTTCTGTGAAAGATCTCTAGGTCACGTTAATTCCACTCACAGAGTTAACCTTCTGTTGTCATTGAGCAATATTCTAACACTGTTTTAGGTTTGACAGCTAAGGAATACTCAGGAGCGCTTTGAGGCAGGCTTATGTTGAAAACGGAAATATCTTCAGATAGATACTGGAGAGAAGATTTCGGAGGAGCTGCTTCATGATGTGTGCATTCCACTCACAGAGTTATACTTTTCTTCTCATAGAGGATTTGGGTAATCCTGTTTGGAGAAAAAGCTACCAGGGGACATTCGCGAATATATGGATGGCAATGGAGAAAAAGGCAGCATCCTCAGACAAAAACTGGAAAGAAGTTTTCTGTCAAACTTCTTTTTGATAGATACCTCTATTCATCTCACATAGATAAAATTTTCCTTCTATTAGGCAGTTTTGAAACTGCGTCATGGATGGATTTGCGAAGGGACATTCGGGAGCACATTCAGGCCTGTGGGGAAATAGGAGATATCTTCAGATAAAAACTGGAGAGAAGCTTTCTGATAAACTGCTTTGTGATGTGTGCATTTCACTCAGGGAGTTATACCTCTTTTCTCATAAGACAACGTTTGAACACTGTTCCTGTGAAACTGAAAAAGTGATATTTTGCAGTGCATTGTAGACTACGGCGAAAAGTGAAATATCCTGAAATGAAAGCCAGAAAGAAGCGTTCCAAGAAACTGATTTCTGACGTGTACATTCATTTCAGAGGGTTAAGGCTTACACTACGATGCCCAGTTTGGAAACTCTGTGTTTGGGGAATCTGTGAAGGGATATTAAGTTGCAACCGGAGGCTTGTGGTGAGAAAAAAAAGTCTTCCGATGATTCCTGTAAAGAAACTTTCGGAGCAACTGCTTTGTGATGTGTGTATTCATCTCAGGGAGTTAAATCATTCTTTGGATCTAGCAGTCTGAAATCACAGTTTCTTTGGACCTGAGAAAGGACATTTGGGAACGCTCTTAAGAATATGCTGAAAAAGAAATATCCTCCGATGAAAACCAGAAGGAAACTTCCTGGGAAACTGCTCTATGTCACGTGAAGTGCACTTGCACAGTTAAGCTCCTGTTTTCATTGAGCAGTGTCCTAACACTGTTGTAGGTTAGTCAGCTAAGTGGTACTCGGGAGTGCTTTGAGGCTTGCGGTGATAACTGAAATGTCTTCAGATAGATACTGGAGAGAAGACTTCCAAGGAGCTCCTTTTTGACGTGTGCATTAGATTCACAGAATTATACTTTTCTTCTCCTAGAGGATTGGGGAATCCCTTTTGGAGAAAAAGCTACCAGGTAACATTCGGGATGATACGGATGGCTATGGTGAAAAAGGAAATTCCCTCAGACAAAAACTGGAAAGAAGCTTTCTGTGAAACTGCTTTGTGACAGATATGTCTATTCATCTCACATAGATAAAATTTTCTTTCTATTATGTAGTTTTGAAACTGCGTCATGGATGGATTTGTGAAGGGACATTCGGGAGCACTTTCAGGTCTGTGGTTAAATAGGAGATATCTTCAGGTAAAAACTGGAGAAAAGCTTTCTGAGAAAGTGTTTTGTGACGTGTGCATTTCACTCAGGGAATTTACCTTTTGTCTCATAAGGCAGTGTTTGAACACTGTTCCTGTAAAACTGAAGAAGTGATATTTTGCAGCGTAGTGAAGACTGCAGCCAAAAGTGAAATAGCCTGGAATAAAACCCAGAAAGAATCGTTCCAAGAAACTGCTCTCTGACGTGTGCATTCATTGCAGAGAGCTAAAGCTTACACTCCATTGTCCAGTTTGTAAACTCTATCTTTGAGGAATCTGTGAGGGGATATTAAGAGGTGTATGGAGGCTTGTGGTGAGAAAGGAAATGTCTTCCCATGAAAACTGGACAGAAGCTTTCGGAGCAACTGATATACATCTTTTCTCATAAGGCAGTGTTTGAACACTCTCCCTGTAAAACTGAAAAGGTGATATTTTGAAGCACATTGAAGACTTTGGCAAAATGTGAAATATCATGAAATAAAACCAGGAGAAAACGTTCGAAGAAACTGCTCTCTGACGTGTCTGTTCATTTCAGAGAGAAATAGCGGACACTACGTTGCCCAGTCTGGAAACTCTGTCTTTGAGGAATCTGGGAAGGGATATTAAGTGGCATCCAGAGGCGTCTGGTGAGCAAGGAAACGTCTTCCGTTGAAAACTGAAGAGAAACTTTCAGAGCAACTGCTTTGTGATGTGTGTATTCATCTCACAGAGTTAAATCATGCTTCAGATTGAGCAGATTGAAATCACTGTTTCTGTGGAAACTCAGAGAGGATATTTGGGATCGCTCTTAGGAATATGCTGAAAAAGAAATACCCTCTGATAAAAACCAGAAGGAAATGTTCTGTGAAACTGCTCTAGGTCTCATAAAGTCCACTCACACAGTTAAGCTTCTGTTTTCACTGAGCAGTATTCTAACACTCTTTTGGGTTAGTCAGCTAAGGGATACTCAGGAGTGCTTTGAGGCTTACGGTGAAAGCGGAAATATCTTCAGATAGATCCTGGAGAGATTTCTGAGGAGCTGCTTTATGACGTCTGCATTCCACTCAGAGAATTATACACTTCTTCTCATAGAGGATTGTGGAATCACGTTTTTAGAAAAAGATACCAGGAAACATTCGGGAGTATATGGACGACTATGGTGAAAAAGGAAATATCCTCAGACAAAAACTGAAAAGAAGCTTTCTGTGAAACTGCTTTGTGATAGATATGTCTATTCATCTCACATAGATAAAACTTTCTTTCTATTACACAGTTTTGAAACTGTGTCATGGACGGATTTGCGAAGGGACATTTGGAAGCACATTCAGGCCTGTGGGGAAATAGGAAATACCTTCAAATAAAAACTGGAGAGAAGCATTCTGAGAAACTGCCTTGTGATGTGTCCATTCCACTCAGGGAGTTATACCTCTTTTCTCAAAAGGCAGTGTTTGAGTTCCTGTAAAACTGAAAAAGTGATACTTTGCAGCACATTGAAGACTATGGCAAAAAAGGTAATATCTTGTAATAAAACCCAGATAGAAGCGTTCCAAGAAACTGATTTCTGACATGTGCATTCATTTCAGAGAATTAAGGCTTACACTATGTTGCCCAGTTTGGAAAATCTGTCTTTGAGGAATCTGTGAAGGGATATTAAGTGGTGCCCGAAGGCATATGGTGTGAAAGGAAATTTCTTCCGATGAAAAGTGAAGATAAGCTTTCTGAGCAACTGCTTTGTGATGTGTGTATTCATCTCATAGAGTTAAATCATTCTTTGTATTGAGCAGTTTGAAATCACTGTTTTTGTGTAACCTGAGAAAGAATATTTTGGAACCCTCTTAAGAATATGCTGAAAAAGAAATGCCCTCCAATAAAAAACAGAAGGAAACATTCTATGAAACTGCTCTAAGTCACGTGACGTGCACTCACACACTTGAGCTCCTGTTTTCATTGAGCAGCATTGTAACACTGTTCTAGGTTAGTCCACTAATGGATACTCAGTAGCGCTTTGAGGCTTACGGTGAAAATGGAAATATCTTCAGATAGATACTGGAGAGAAAATTTCCAATGAGCTGATTTGTGATGTGTGCATTCCATTCAGAGATATCCATTTCTTCTCAGAGAGGATTGGGGAATCCCAATTGGAGGAAAAGCTACCAGGGGACTCTCGGGATTATATGTATGGCTATGGTGAAAGGGAAATATCCTGAGAAAAAAACTGGAAAGAAGCTTTCTGTGAAACTGCTTTGTGATTGATATGTCTATTCATCTCACATAGATAAAACATTCTTTCTATTACACAGTTTTGAAAGTGCCTCATAACGGATTCATGAAGGGACGTTCGGGAGCACATTCTGGCCTGTGGGGAAATAGGAGATATGTTCAGAAAAAAAACTGCAGAGAAGATTACTGAGAAACTGCTTTTTGATGTGTGCATTCCACTCAGGGTGTTATCCATCTTTTTTCATAAGACAATGTTTGAACACTGTTCCTGTGAAACTGAAAAACCATATTTTGCAGTGCCTTGAAGACTGTGGAAAAAAGTGAAATATCCTGAAATAAAACCCAGAAAGAAGTGTCCCAAGAAACTGTTCTCTGACGTGTGCACTCATTTCAGAGAGTTAAAGCTTACACTATGTTGCCCAGTTTGGAAACTCCGTGTTTGAGGAATCTGTGAAGGGATATTAAGTGGCGCCCAGAGGCTTGTGGTGAGAAAGGAAACATCTTCCAATGAAAACTAGAGAGAAGCTTTCAGAGTAACTGCTTTGTGATGTCAAAGCAGTTACTTTGTCATAGAATACTGCTTTGTCAAAGCAGTATTCATGTCATAGAATTAAATCATTCTTTGGATCTAGCAGTTGGATATCATTGTTTCTGTGGAACATGAGAAAGAACATTTGGGAAAGCTCTTAAGAATATGCTGAAAAAGAAATACCCTCCGATGAAAATCAGAAGGAAACTTTCTGTGAAACTGCTCTAGGTCACGTGAAGTCCACTCACAAGTTTAGCCTCTGTATTGATTGAGCAGTATTATAACACAGTTTTAGGTTAGTCAGCTAAGGGATATTCTGGAGCGGTTTGAGGTTTAGGGTGAAAACGTAAATATCTTCATTTAAATACTGGAGAGAAGATTTCTGAGGAGCTGCTTTGTGACTTGCACATTCCACTCACAGAGTTTTACTTTTCTTCTCATAGAGCACTGGGGAATCCCGTTGGAGAAAACGCTACCAGAGGACATTTGGGAACATATGGACGGCTATGGTGGAAAAGATAATATCCTCAGACAAAAACTGGAAAGAAGATTTCTGTGAAACTGCTTTTTGATAGATATGTCCATTCATTTAACATAACTTTTTTACTATTACGTAGTTTGAACCTGCGTCATGGACAGATTCGTGAACGGATGTTCGGGAGCACATTCAGGTGTATGGTGAAAAAGGAGATGTCTTCAGATAAAAACTGCAGAGAAGCTTTCTGAGAAACTGCCTTTTGATGTGTAAATTCCACGCAGGGAGTTATACCTCTTTTCTCAAAAGACAGTGTTTGAACACTGTTCCTGTAAAAATGAAAAAGTGCTATTTTGCAGCAAATTGAAGCCTATGACGAAATGTGAAATATCCTGAAATAAAATCAGGATACAAGCGTTCCAAAAAACTCCTTTCTGACGTGGGCATTCACTTCAGAGAGTTAAAGCTCACATTACGTTGTCCAGTTTGCAAACTCTGTTTTTGAGGAATCTGTGAAGGGATATTAAGTGGTTCCCATGGGCCTGTGGTGAGAATGGAAATGTCTTCCGATGAAAACTGGAGAGAAGCTTTTGGAGCAACTGCTTTGTGATGTGTGAAGTCATTTCATAGATTTAAATCATTCTTTGGATTCAGCAGTTTGATATCACTGTTTCTGTGGAACCTGAGAAAGGACATTTGGGAACGCTCTTAAGAATATTTTGACAAAGAAATACCCTCCAACAAAAGAGAGAAGGAATCACTCTGTGAAACTGCTGTAGGTGACGTGAAGTCCACTTGCACAGTTAAGCTTCTGTATTCATTGAGCAGTATTCTAACACTCTTTCAGGTTGGTCAAATAAGTGATACTAGGGAGTGCTTTGAGGCTTATGGTGAAAGCGGAAATATTTTCAGATAGATACTGGAGAGAAGATTTCTGAGGAGCTACTTTGTGAAGTGTGCATTCCACTCACAGAGTTATACTTTACTTCTCATGGAGGATTGAGGAATTCTGTTTGTAGAGAAAGCTACCAGGAGACATTCGGGAGTATATGGACACGTGTGGTGAAAAACGAAATATCCTCAGACAAAAAGTGGAAAGAAGCTTTCTATGAAACTGCTTTGTGATATGTGCTTTCTACTCAGGGAGTTATACATCTTTTCTCATAAGGCAGTTTTTGAGCACTGTTCCTGTAAAACACAAAAAGTGGTATTTTGCAGGGCATTGAATACTACAGTCGAAAGTGAAATAGCCTGAAATAGAACCAAGAAAGAAGCGTTCCAAGAAACTGCTCTCTGACGTGTGCATTCATTTCAGAGAGTTAAAGCTTATACTCCATTGCACACTTTGTAAACTCTGTCTTTGAGGCATCTGTGAAGGGATATTAAGTGGTACCCAGAGGCTATTGGTGAGAAAGGAAACGTCTTCCAAAGAAAACTGTACAGAAGCATTCGGAGCTACTGATTTGTGATGTGTGTATTCTTCTCACAGAGTTAAATCATTCTTTGGATTGAGCAGTTTGAAATCACTGTTTCTGTGGAACCTGAGAAAAAACATTTGGGAACACTCTTAAGAATATGCTGAAAAAGTAATACCTTCTGATAAAAACCACAGGAACTTTCTGTGAAACTGCTCTAGGTCATGTGAATTCTACTCGCACAGTTAAACTTCTGTTTTCATTGAGCAGTATTCTAACACTGTTTTTGTTGAGTTTGCAAAGTGATATTCTTGAGTGCTTTGAGGCTTGAACTGAAAAAGTTAATATCTTCAGATAGGTGCTGGAGAGAAGATTTTCAAGGAGCTGCTTTGTGATGTATGCATTCTATTCACAGAGTTATACTTTTCTTCTCATAAAGATTGGGGAATCCCATTTGGAGAAATGTCTACCAGGGGACATTCACGAGTATATGGATGGCTATGGTGACAACGGAAGTATCCTCAGACCGAAAGTGGAAAGAATTTTTCTGTGCAACTGCTTTGTGATAGATATGTCTATTCGTCTCACAAAGATAAAACTTTCTTTCTACTATGCAGTTTTGAAACTGTGTCATGGACGGATTCGTGAAGGGTCATTTGGGAGCACATTCAGGCCTGTGGGGAAACAGGAAATATCTTTCAATTAAAACTGAAGAAAAGTTTTCTGAGAAACTGCTTTGTGATGTGTGCATTCCAATCAGGGAATTTTTCCTCTTGTCTCATAAAGCAGTGTGTGAACCCTGATCTTGTAAAACTGAGAAAGTGATATTTCGCAGCACATTGAAGACTAGGGCGAAAATTGAAATATCCTGAAACGAATCCCAGAAAGAAGCGTTCCTAGAAACTGCTGTCTGACTTGTGCATTCATTTCAGTGAGTTAAAGATTTTACTACATTGCCCTGTTTGGAAACTCTGTCTTTGAGGAATTTGTGAAGGGATATTAAGTGACGCAAGGAGACTTGCAGTGAGAAAGGAAAACTGTTTTCGATGAAGACTGGAGAGAAGCTTTCGGAGCAACTGCTTTGTGATGTGTGCATTCATCACATAAGTTTAAATCATTCTTTGGATTGAGCAGTTTGAAATCACAGTTTCTGAGGTACCTGAGAAAGGCCATTTGGGAATGCTCTTAAGAATATTCTGAAAAAGATATACCTTCTGATATAAAACAATAGGAAACTTTCTGTGAAACTGATCTAGGTCATGTGAAGTCCACTCACAGAGTTAACCTTTGTTTACATTGAGCAGTATTCCAACACTGTTTTGGGTTAGTCAGCTAAGGGATACGCAGAAGAAATTTGAGGCTTACAGTGAAAACGGAAATATCTTCAGATAGATACTGGAGACAAGATTTCCAAGGAGCTGCTTTGGGACAAATGCATTCCACTCACAGAGTTATACTTTTCTTCTCATAGAGGATTGGGGAATCCTGTTTGGAGAAAAAGCTACCAGGGGACATTTGTGAGTATATGAATGGCTATGGTGAAAAAGGCAGTATCCTCAGACAGAAACTGGAAAGAAGCTTTCTGTGAAACTGCTTGGGATAGACACTGCTATTCATCTAACATAGATACAATTTTCCTTCCATTACGCGTTTTGAAACTGCGTCATGGATGGATTCATGAAGAGACATTCTCAAGCACATTCAGGCCTGTGGGGAAATAGGAGATATCTTCAAAAAAAAAAAAAAAAAAAAAAAAAAAAAAAAAAAAAAAAA
>NW_022335051.1:985354-1009020 GCF_002776525.5 Piliocolobus tephrosceles
AAAAAAAAAAAAAAAAAAAAAAAAAAAAAAAAAAAAAAAAAACTGGAGAGAAGCTTTCTGAGAAACTGTTTAGTGATGTGTGCATTCCACTCAGGGAGTTATACTTCTTTTCTCATAAGACAGTGTTTAAACATTGTTCCTGTAAAAGTGAAAGAGTGATATTTTGCAGCGCATTGAATACTATGGTGAAAAGTGAAATATCCTGCAATAAAACCCAGAAAGAATCGTTCCAAAAAACTGTTCTCTGACGTGTGCATTAATTTCAGAGAGTTAAAGCTTACACTACATGGCCCAGTTTGGAAACTCTGTCTTTAAGGAAAATGTCAAAGGATATTAAGTGGTGCCCGGAGGCTTGTGGTGAGAAAGGAAACGTCTTCTGATGAAAACAGGAGAGAAGCTTTTGGAGCAATTGCTTTGTATTGTGTGTATTCATCTCATAGAGTTAAATCATTCTTTGGATTGAGCAGTGTGAAATCACTGTTTCTGCGCAACCTAAGAAAAGATATTGGGGGAATGCTCTTAAGAATATGCTGAAAAACAAATACCCTCCGATGAAAACCAGAAGGAAACTTTCTGTGAAAGTTCTCTAGGTCATGTGAAGTTCACTTGCACAGTTAAGCTTCTGTATTCATTGAGCAGTATTCTAAAGCCGTTTTAGGTTAATCAGCTAAGGGACAATCGGGAGCTCTTTGAGGCTTATGGTGAAAACGGAAATTTCTTCAGATAGAAACTGCAGAGAAGATTTCTGAGGAGCTTCTTTGTGACGTTTGCATTCCACTCACAGAGTTATACTTTTTTTCTCATAGAAGATTGGGGTATCCCGTTTGGAGAAAAACCTACCAGGGGACATTCAGGGGTATACAGACAGCTATGGCGAAAAAGGAATTATCCTCAGACAAAAACGGAAAAGAAGCTTTCTGTGAAACTGCTTTGTGATAGATACTTCTATTCATCTCACACAGATAAAATGTTCCTTCTGTTAAGCAGTTTTGAAGCTGCATCATGGACGGATTCACGAAGAGACATTCGGGAGCACATTCAGGCCTGTGGGGAAATAGGAGACATCTTCAGATAAAAACTGGAGAGAAGCTTTCTGAGAAACTGGTTTGTGATGTGTGCATTCCACTCAAGGAGTTATACCTCTTTTCTCATAAGGCAGTGTTTGAACACTGTTCCCATAAAAGTGAAAAAGTGATATTTCGCAGCACATTGAAGACTGGAGAAAAGCCAAATATCCTGCAATAAAACCCAGAAAGAAGCATTCCAAAAAACTTTTTCTGACGTGTGCTTTGATTTCAGAGAGTTAATGCTTACACTACATTGCCCAGTTTGGAAACTCTGTCTTTCAGGAATCTGTCAAAGGATATTAAGTGGTGCCTTGGAGGCTTGTGGTGAGAAAGGAATAGTCTTCTCATGAAAACTGGAGAGCTTTCGGAGCAACTGTTTGTGTTGTGTGTATTCATCTCATAGAGATAAATCATTCTTTGGATTGAGCAGTTTGGAACCTGAGAAAGGGCATTTTGGAACAGTCTTAAGAATATGCTGAAAAAGTAATACCCTCCGAGAAAAACGAGGAGGAACCATTCTGTGAAATTGCTCTAGGTCAGGTGAATTCCACTCTCACAGTTAAGCTTCTGATTTCAGTGAGCAGTATTCTAACACTGTTTTGGGTTAGTCAGCTAAGGGATACTGGGGAGCGCCTTGAGGCTTACGGTGAAAGTGGAAATATCTTCAGATAGATACTGGCGAGAAGATTTCTGAGGAGCTCCTTTGTGAAGTGTGCATTCCAATCACAGAGTTATACTTTTCTTCTCATAGAGGATTGGGGAATGCCGTTTGGAGAAAAAGCCATGAGGGGACATTCGGGAGTATATGGACAGCTATTGTGAAAAAAGAAATAACCTCAGGCAAAAACTGGAAAGAAGATTTCTGTGAAACTGCTTTGTGATAGATATGTCTATTCATGTCTCATAGGTAAAACTTTCCTTCTATCACGCAGTTTTGAAACTGCGTCATGGACAGATTTGCAAAGGGATGTTCGGGAGCACATTTAGGCATACCTTGAAAAAGGAGGTAGCTTCAGATAAAAACTGGAGAGAAGCTTTCTGAGAAACTGCTTTGTGATGTGTGCATTCCACTCAGGGATTTATATCTGTTTTCTCATAAGGCACTGTTTGAACACTGTTCCTGTAAAACTGAAAAAGTGATATTTTGCAGTGCATTGAAAACTATGGCAAAAAGTGAAATATCTAGAAAGAAAACCCCGAAAGAAACGTTCCAATAAACTACTCTCTGACGTCTAAATTTATTTCAGAGAGTGAAAGCTTACACTACATTCCCCATTTTGGAAACTCTGTCTTTGAGGTATCTGTGAAGGGATATTAAGTGGGTCCCAGAGGCTTGTGGTGAGAAAGAAAAAGTCTTCCATTGAAAACTGGAGAGAAGCTTTCGGAGCAACTGCTTTGTGATGTGTGTATTCACCACATAGAGTTAAATCATTCTTTGGATTGAGCATTTTGAAATCACTGTTTCTGTGAAACCTGAGAAAGTAATTTTGGGAACGCTCTTAAGAATATGCTGAAAAATAAATACCCTCCAATAAAAACCAGAAGGAAACTTTCTGTGAAACTGCTCTAGGTGACGTGAAGTCCACTTGCACAGTTAAGATTCTGTTTTCAATGAGAAGTATTCTAACACTCTTTTAGGTGTGTCATCTAAGGGATACTTGGGAGTGTTTTGAGGCTTATGGTGAAAATGAAAAGATCTTCAGATACATACTGGAGAGCAGATTTCTGAGGAACTGCTTTGTGATGTGTGCTTTCCGCTCACAGAATTATACTTTTCTTCTCATAGAGTATTGGGGAATCCCATTTGGAGAAAAAGTGACCAGAGGACCCTCTGGGGTATATGGACTGCTATGGTGTAAAGGAAATATGCTCAGACAAAAACTCGAAAGAAGCTTTCTGTCAAAGTGCTTTGTGATAGATATGTCTGTTCATTTCACATCGATTTAATTTTCTTTTATTACGCAGATTTGAAACTGCGTCATGGACGGATTCATGAAGGAACATTTGGGGGCACATTCAGGTCTGTGGAAAAATAGAAAATATCTTCAGATAAAAAATGGAGAGAAGCTTTCTGAGAAACTGCTTTGTGATGTGCACATTCCACTGGGGGAGATATACCACTTCTCTCATAAGGTAGTGTTTCAACACTGTTCCTATAAAAATGAAAAAGTAATATTTTGCAGTGCATCGAAGACTATGGCAAAAAGTGAAATATACTGAAATAAAACTCAGAAAGAAGTGTTCCAACAAACTGCTCGGTGAGGTGTGCATTCATTTCAGAACGTTAAAGCTTACACTACGTTGCCTTTTTGGAAACTCTGTTTTTGAGAAAACTGTGAAGGGATTTTAAGTGGTGCCTGGTAGGCTTGTGGTGAGAAAGAAAACGTCTTCCCATCAAACCTGGAAAGATGCTTTCAGAGCAACTGCTTTGTGATGTGTGTATTCATCTCATAGAGTTAAATCATTTTTTAGATTGAACAGTTTTAAATCACTGTTTCTGTCTAACCTGAGAAAGGACATTTGGGAACGTTCCTATGAATATGCTGAGAAGGAGATACCCTCCAATAAAAACCAGAAGAAAACTTTCTGTGAAACCACTTTTGGTCATGTGGAGTCCACTCGCACAGTTAAGCTTCTGTTTTCATTAAGCCATATTCTAACACTGTTTTAGGTTAGTCAGCTAAGGGATACTCGGGAGAACTTTGAGGCTTATGGTGAAAATGGAAATATCTTCAGATACATACTGTAGAGCAGATTTCCCAGAATGTGCTTTGTGACGTGTGCATTCCACTCACAGAGTTATACTTTTCTTCTCATAGAGGATTGGGGAATCCCGTTTGGAGAAAAAGTGACTAGGAGACATTCCAGAGTAAATGGAAGGCTACAGTGAAAAAGGAAATATCATCAGACAAAAACTGGAAAGAAGCGTTCGGTGAAACTACTTTGTGATAGATATATCTATTCTTCTCACATAGATAAAAATTTCTTTCTATTACGCAGTTTTAAAACTGCATCATAGATGGATTCTCGTAGGGACATTCGGGACCACATACATGCCTGTGGTTACATGGAGATATCTTCAGATAAATACTGGAGAGAAGTTTTCTGATAAACTGCTTTGTGAGGTGTGCATTCCACTCCAGGAGTTGTACATATTTTCTTATACACTGTTCCTGTAAAACTGAAAGAGTGATATTTTGCAGCACATAGAAGACTATGGCACAAAGGGAAATATCATGAAATAAAGCTAAGTAAGAAGGGTTCCAAGAAACCTTTGCATTCATTTCGGAGTGTTAAAGCTTACACTGCGTTGTCCAGTTTGGAAACTGTGTCTTTGAGGAATCTGTGAAGGGATATTAAGTGGTGCCCGGAGGTTTGTGGTGAGAACGGAAACGTCTTCCGATGAAAACTGGAGAGAAGCTTTCGGAGCAACTGCTCTGTGATGTGTGTATTAATCTCATAGAGTTAAATCATTCTTTGAATTGAGCAGTTTGAAATCACTGTTTCTGTGGAACCTCAGAAAGGATATTTGGGATCACTCTTAAGAATATGCTGAAAAACAAACACTCTCCAACAAAAACCAGAATGAAACATTTTGTGAAACTACTCTAGATCACGTGAAGGCCAGTCGCACAGTTAAGCTTCTGTTTTCATTGAGCAGTATCCTAATATTTTTTTAGGTTAGTCAGTTAAGGGATACTCGGTAGTGATTTGAGACTTATGGTTTAAACGGAAATATCATCAGATAGATACTGGAGAGAAGATTTCCGAGGAGCTACTTTGTGACATGTTCATTCCACTCGCAGAGTTTTACCTTTGTTCTCGTAGATGACTGGGGAATTCCGTCTGGAGAAAAAGCTAACAGGAGACATTCTGGAGTATATGGATGGCAATGGCGAAGAAGGAAATATCCTTAGACAAAAACTGGAAAGAAGTTTTCTGTGAATCTGCTTTGGGATAGATATGTCTATTCATCTCACATAGATAAAACTTTCTTTCTATTACACAGTTTTGAAATTGTGTCATGGACCGATTAGCGAAGGGACATTTGGAAGAACATTCAGGCCTGTGGGGAAATAGGAGATATCTTCAGATAAAAAATGGAGAGAAGCTTTCTGAGAAACTGGTTTGTGATGTGTGCATTCCACTCAGGGAGTTATACCTCTTTTCTCATAAGGCAGTGTTTGAACGCTGTTCCTGTAAAAGTGAAAAAGTGATATTTTGCAGCAAATTGAAGACTATTGTGAAAAGTGAAATATCCTGCAATAAAACCCAGAAAGAAGCGTTCCTAGAAACTGCTCTCTGACGTGTGCATTGATTTCAGAGAGTTAAAGCTTACACTGCATTGCCCAGTTTGGAAACTCTGTCTTTAAGGAATCTATTAAAGGATATTAAGTGGTGCCCAGAGGCTTCTGACTAGAAAGGAAGCGTCTTCTGATGAAAACTGGAGAGAAGCTTTCGGAGCAACTGCTTTCTGTTGTGTGTATTCATCTTATAGAGTTAAATCATTCTTTGAATTGAGCAGTGTGAAATCATAGTTTCTGTGGAAACTGAGAAAGGCAATTGGGAATGCTCTTATGAATATGCTGTAAAGGAAATACCCTCTGGTAAAAACCAGAAGGAAACTTTCTCTGAAACTGCTCTAGGTCACGTGAAGTCCCCTCGCACAGTTAAGCTTCTGTTTTTATTGAGTAGTATTCTAACGCCATTTTAGGTTAGTCAGCTAAGGGATTCCCAGGAGCACATTGAGGATTACAGTGAAAATGGAAATACCTTCAGATGCTTACTGGAGACAAGATTTCCGAGGAGCTGCTTTGTGACGTGTGGATTCCATTCACACAGTTATAGTTTTCTTCTCATAGAGGATTGCGGAATGTTATTTGGAGAAAAAGCTACCAGGGGACTTTCGGGAGTATATGGATGGCTACAGTGAAAAAGGAAATATCCTCAGAAAAAAGTTGGAAAGAATCTTTCTGTGAAATTGCTTTGTGATAGATATGTCTATTCATCTCACATAGAAAAAACTTTCTATTACGCAGTTTTGAAACTGCGTCATGGATGGATTGATGAAGGAACATTAGAGAGCACATTCATGTCTGTGGGGAAATAGGACATAACTTCAGATAAATACGGGAGAGAAACTTTCTGGGAAACGGCTTTGTGATATGTGCTTTCCACTCAGGGTGTGTTATGCCTCTTTTCTCATAAGGCAGTGTTGGAACACTGTTCCTGTAAAACTGAAAAAGTGATATTTTGCAGCACATTGAAGACTATGGTGAAAAGTGAAATATCCTGAAAAATCCCAGATAGAAGCATTCCAAGAATCTGCTCTCTGACGTGTGCATTCAATTCAGAGCATTAAAGCTTACACTACATTGCCCAGTTTGGAAACTCTGTCTTTGAGAAATCTGTGAAGGGATATTCAGTGGCGCCCAGAGGCTTATGGTGAGAAAGGAAACGTCTTCCGATGAAAACTGGAGAGAAGCTTTCGGAGCATCTGCTTTGTGATGTGTGTATTCATCTCATAGAGTTAAATCATTCTTTGGATTAAGAAGTTTGAAATCACTGTTTCTGTGGAACCTGAGATAGACATTTGGGAATGCTCTTAAGAATTTGCTGAAAAGGAAATACACTCCAATAAAAACCAGAAGGAAACTTTCTGTGAAACTGCTCTTGGACACGTGAAGTCCACTCGCTCAGTTAAACTTCTCTTTTCATTGAGCAGTATTATAAAGCTGTTTTTGTTTAGTCTGTGAAGTGATATTCTTGAGTGCTTCAAGGTTTACGGTGAAAAAGGAAATATCTTCAAACCAAACTGGAAAGAAAATTTCTGAGGAGCTGCTTTGTGACGTGTGCATTCCACTCACAGAGTTATACTTTTCTTCTCATAAAGGATTGGGAAATCCCGTTAGGAGAAAACGCTACCAGGGAACATTAGACAGTAAATATATGGCTATGGTTAAAATGGAAATATCCTCAGACAAAAACTGGAAAGAAGCTTTCTCTGAAACTGCATTGTGATAGATATGTCTGTTCATTTCACATAGATAAAACTTTCTTTCTATTACACAATTTTGAAAGTGCGTCATGGATGGATTCATGAAGGGACATTCGTGAGCACATTCAGGCCTGTGGGGTAATAGGAGATATCTTCATATAAAAGCTGGAGAGAAGGTTTCTGAGAAACTGCTTTGTGATGTATGCATTCCACCCAGTGAGTTATACTGCTTTTCTCATAAGAGAGTGTTTTAACACAGTTCCTGGAAATCTGAAAAAGTGATATTTTGCAGTGCATTGAAGACTATGGCAAAAAGTGAAATATCCAGAAATAAAACACAGAAAGAAGCATTGCAAAAAACTGTTCTCTGACGAGTGCATTCATTTCAGGGAGTTAAAGCTTACACTACGTTTCCCAGTTTGGAAACTCTGTCTTTTAGCAATCTGTGAAGGGATCTTAAGTGGAGCCCGGAGGCTTGTGGAGAGAAAGGAAACGACTTCCAATGAAAACTGGAGAGAAGCTTTTGGAGCACTGGCTTTGTGATGCGTGTATTTATCTCATAGAGTTAAAAATTTCTTTGGATCGAGCAATTTGAAATCACTGTTTCTGTGGAACTTGAGAAAGGACATTTGGGAACGCTCTTAAGAATATGCAAAAAAAGAAATATCCTCCGATAAAAACCAGAAGGAAACTTTCTGTTAAACTGCTCTGGGTCACGTGAAGTCCACTCGCATGGTTAAGCTTCTGTTTTCATTGAGCAGTATTCTAATAATCTTTTAGGTTAGACAGCTAAGGGATATTCAGGAGTGCTTTGAGGCTAACAATGGATACAGAAATATCTTCAGATAGATACTGGAGAGAAGATTTCCGAGGAGCTGCTTTGTGTCATATGCATTCCACTCACAGAGCTATACCTTTCTTCTCACAAGGGATTGGGGAATACCATTTGGAGAAAAAGCAACCAGGGGACATTCGGGAGTAAAGGATGGCTATGGATGAAAAGGAAATATGCTAGACAAAAACTGGAAAGAAGCTTTCTGTGAAATTGCTTTGTGATAGATATGTCTATTCATCCCACATAGTTAAAACTTTCTATTATGCAGTTTTAAAACTGCATCATGGACGGATTCGCAAAGGGACATTCGGGAGCACATTCAGGCATACGGCGTAAAAGGAGATATCATCAGAAAAATACTGGAGAGAAGCTTTCTGAGAAACTGCTTTGTGGTGTGTGCATTCACTGAGGGAGTTATACCTCTTTTCTCATAAGGCAGTGTTTGAACAAGGTTCCTGTAAAAGAGAAAAAGTGATATTTTGCAGCAAATTGAAGACTATTGTGAAAAGTGAAATATCCTGAAATAAAACCCAAAAAGAAGCGTTCCAAGAAACTGCTCTCTGAAGTCGGCATTCATTTCAGAGAGTTAAAGCTTACACTACATTGCCCAGTCTGGAAACTCTGTCTTTGAGGAATCTCTGAAGGGTCATTAAGTGGCGCCGGGAGGCTTGTGGTGAGAAAGGAAACGTCTTCCAATGAAAACTGAAGAGAAGCTTTCTGAGTAACTGCTTTGTGATGTGTGTATTCATCTCATAGAGTTAAATCATTCTTTGGATTGAACAGTTTGAAATCACTGTTTCTGTGGAACGTGAGAAAGGACATTTCTGAACGCTCTTAAGAATATGCTGAAAAAGAAATACCCTCTGATAAAAAACAGAAGGAAAACTTCTGTGAAGCTGCTCTAGGTCACGTGAATTCCACTTGTACAGTTAAGCTTCTGTTTTTTTGAGCAGTATTCTAACACTGTTTTTGTTTAGTCTGCGAAGTGATATTCGGGAGCACTTTGAAGCTTATGGTGAAAAAGAAAATATCTTCAGATAAAACCTGGAGAGAAGATTTCCGAGGATGTGCTTCATGACGTGTGCATTCCACTCACAGAGTTATACTTTTCTTCTCATAAAGCTGGAAAATCCCATTTGTAGAAAAACCACCATGGGACATTCGGGATTATATGGACTGCTATGATGAAAAATAAAATATCCTCAGACAAAAACCGGAAAGAAGCTTTCTGTGAAGCTGCTTTGTGATACACATGTGTATTCATCTCACATAGGTAAAAGAATTTTCAATTACGTAGTTTTCATACATGATCATGGACGGATCGAGAAGGGACATTCGGGAGCACATTCAAGCCGGTGGGGAAAAAGGAAATATCATCAGATAAAAAATGGAGAGAATCTTTCTGGGAAACTGCTTTTTGATGTGTGCATTCCAATCAGGGAGTTATCCCTCTTTTCCCATAAGGCAGTGTTTGAACACTGTTCCTGTAAAAGTGAAAAAGTGATATTTTGCATCTCATTGAAGACTATGGCAAAAAGTGAAATATCCTGAAATAAAACCCAGAAAGAAATGTTCCAAGAAACTGTTCTCTGACGTGTGCTTTCATTTCAGAGAGTTAAAGCTTGCACTACCTTGCCCACTTTGGATACTCTGTCTTTGAGGAATCTCTGAATGGTTATTAAGTGGCACCAGAGGCTTGTGGTGGGAAAGGAAACGTCTTCTGATGAAAACTGGAGAGAAACTTTCGGAGTAACTGCTTTGTGATGTGTGTATTCTTCTCATAAAGTTAAATCATTGTTTGAATTGAGCAGTTTGAAATCACTGTTTCTCTGGAACCTGAGATAGGACATTTGGAACGCCCTTAAGAATATGCTGAAAAAGAAATACCCTATGTTAAAAAACAGAAGGAAGCTTTCTGTGAATCTGCTCCAGGGCACGTGAAGTGCACTTTCACAGTTAAGCTCCTGTTTTCATTGAGCCGTATTCTAACACTGTTTTAGGTTAGTCAGCTAAGGGATACTCGGGAGCGCTTTGCGGCTTATGGTGAAAACGGAAATATCTTCAGATAGATACTGGAGAGAAGATGCACGGGGAGCTGCTTTGTGACATGTGCATTCCACTGACAGAGCTATAGTTTTTTTCTCATAGAGGATTGGGGAATCCCATTTGTAGAAAAAGCTTCCAGGGGACATTCAGGAGTATATGGACGGCTATGGTGAAAAAGGAAATATCCTCAGACAAAACTGGAAAGAAGCTTTCTGTGAAACTCCTTTGCAATACATATGTCTATTCATATCACATAGAAAAAACTTTCTTTCTATCATGCAGTTTTGAAACTGCGTCTTGGACGGGTTCATGAAGGAACATTCTGGAGCACATTCAAACGTACAGTGAAAAAGGAGGTATCTTCAGATAAAAACTGGAGAGAAGCCTTCTGGGAAACTGCTTTCCAAAGTATGCATTCCACTCTGGGAGTTATACCTCTTTTCTCATAAGGCAGTGTTTGAACGCTGTTCATGTAAAAGTGAAAAAGTGATATTTTGCAGAGCATTGAAGACTACGGCCAAAAGTGAAATAGCCTGAAATAAAACCCAGAAAAAATCGTTCCTAGAAAATGCCCAGTGACGTGTGCATTCATTTCAGAAAGATAAAGCTTACACTCCATTGCCCAGTTTGTAAACTCTATCTTTTAGGACTCTGTGAGGGGATATTAGGTGGCGCCCAGAGGCTTGTGGTGAGAAAGGAAACATCCTCCCATGAAAACTGGACAGAAGCTTTCGGAGCAACTGATTTGTGATGTCTGTATTCATCTCACAGAGTTAAATCATTATTTGGATTGAGCAGTTTGAAACCACTTCTTCTGTGGAACCTGAGAAAGGACATTTCTGAACGCTCTTAAGAATATGCTGAAAAATAAACACCCTCCGATAAAAACCAGAAGGAAACTTTCTGTGAAGCTGCTCTAGTTCACGTGAATTCCACTCACACAGTTAAGCTTCTACTTTCATTGAGAAGTTTCCTAACACTCTTTTAGTTTAGTCAGCTAAGGGATACTTGGGAGTGGTTTGAGGCTTAGGGTGAAAGCGGAAATATCTTCAGATTGGTTAATGGAGAGAAGATTTCTGAGGAGCTGCTTTGTGACATATGCATTCCACTCACAGAGTTATACTTTTCTTCTCATAGAGGATTGGCTAGTCCCGTTTGGAGAAAAAGCTACCAGGGGACATTGGGGGTATATGGACGGCTGTGATGAGAAAGGAAATATCCTCAGACAAAAACTGGAAAGAAATTTTCTGTGAAACTTCTTTGTGATAGATACGGCTATTCATCTCACATAGATAAAACTTTCTTTCTGTTATACAATTTTGAAACTGTGACATGGATGGATTCACGAAGGGACATTCGGGAGCATATTCAGATCTGTGGGGAAATAGGAGATATCTTCAGATAGAAACTGTAGAGAAGCTTTCTGAGAAACTGCTTTGTGACATGTGCTTTCTACTCGGGGAGTTATACCTCTTTTCTCATAAGGCAGTGTTTAAACATTGTTCCTGTAAAACAGAAAAAGTGATATTTTGCAGTGCATTGAAGACTACGGCCGAAAGTGAAAGAGCCTGAAATAAAACCAAGAAAGAAGTGTTCGAAGAAACTGCTCTCTGACGTGTGCATTCATTTCAGAGAGTCAAAGCTTACACTCCATTGCACAATTTGTAAACTCCGTCTTTGAGAAATCTGTGAAGGGATATTAATTGGCGCCCAGAGGCTTTTGGTGAGAAAGGAAACGTCTTCCAATGAAAACTGGACAGAAGTGTTCGGAGCTACTGATTTGTGATGTGTGTATTCATCTCACAGAGTTAAATCGTTCTTTGGATTGAGCAGTTTCAAATCACTGTTTCTGTGGAACCTGAGAAAGGACATTTGGGAACACTCTTAGGAATATGCTCAAAAAGAAATACCCTCCGATAAAAACCACAGGAACTTTCTGTGAAACTGCTCTAGGTCACGTGAATTCCACTCACACAGTTAAGCTTCTGTTTTCATTGAGCAGTATTCTAATACTGTTTTTGTTGAGTTTGCAAAGTGATATTCTTGAGTGCTTTGAGGCTTGAGGTGAAAAAGTTAATACCTTCAGATGAAAACTGGGTAAGATATTTCCGAGGAGCTGCTTTGTGAAGTATGCATTCTATTCACAGAGTTATAATTTTCTTCTCATAGAGGATTGGGGAATCTCGTTTGGAGAAATAGCGACCAGGTGACACTCAGGAGTATAGGAATGGCTATGGTGAAAAAGGAAATATCCTCAGACAAATAGTGATAAGAAGCTTTCTGTGAAACTGCTTTGTCATAGATATGTCTACTCATATGACAAAGGAACGCTGTTAAGAATATGCTGAAAAAGGAATACCCTTTGATAAATACCAGCAGGAAACTTTCAGTGAAACTGCCCTAGGTCACATGAATTCCGCTTGCATTGCAAAGCTTCTGTTTTCATTGAGCAATATTCTAACACTGTTTTTGGTTTGTCAGTTAAGGAATACTAAGCAGCGCTTTGAGGCTTACGGTGAAAGTGGAAATATCTTCAGATGAATACTGGAGAGAACATTTCCGAGGAGCTTTGTGACGTGTGCATTCTATTGACAGAGTTATACTTTTCTTCTCATAGAGGATTGGGGAATCCTGTTTGGAGAAAAGTCTACCAGGGGACTTTTGTGAGTATTCAGACGGCTATGGTGACAAAGGAAGTATCCTCAGACAAAAAGTAGTAAGAAGCTTTCTGTGAAACTGCTTTGCGATAGACATGTCTACTCATCTCACAAAGATAAAACTTTCTTTCTATTAAGCAGTTTTGAAACTCCGTCATGGATGAATTCGTGAAGGGGCATTCGGGAGCCCATTCAGGCCTGTGGGGAAATAGGAAATATCTCTCAATAAAAACTGAAGAAAAGTTTTCTGAGAAACTGCTTTGTGATGTGTGCATTCCACTCAGGGAATTTTTCCTCTTATCTCATAAAGCAGTGTGTGAACCCTGATCCTGTAAACCTGAAGAAGTGGTATTTTGCAGTGCATTGAAGACTGGTGAAAATTGAAATATTCTGAAACAAATCCCAGAAAGAAGCGTTCCAAAAACTCCTCTCTGACATGTGCATTCATTTCAGTGATTTAAAGATTTCACTACATTGCACTGTTTGGAAACTCTGTCTTTGAAGAATCTGTGAAGGGACATTAAGTGGCGCCCGGAGTCTAGTAATGAGAAAGGAAACGTCTTTTGATGAAAACTGGAGAGACGCTTTCGGAGTAACTGACTTCTGATGTGTGCATTCATCTCATAAGTTTAAATCATTCTTTGGAGTGAGCAGTTTGAAATCACAGTTTCTGTGGTACCTGAGAAAGGACATTTGGGAATGGTCTTAGGATGTTCTGAAAAAGATGTACCCTCAGTTATAAAACAATAGGAAACTTTCTCTGAAACTGATATAGGTCACATGAAGTTCACTCGCACAATTAAGCTTCTGTTTTCATTGAGCAGTATTCTAACACTGTTATGGGTTAGTCAGCTAAGGGATACCTGGAAGCGCTTTGGGGATTACGGTGAAAACAGAAATACCTTTAGATACTTACTGGAGACAAGATTTCCGAGGAGCTACTTTGTGACGTGTGCTTTCCACTCACAGAGTTATAGTTTTCTTCTCATAGAGGATTGTGAAATGATATTTGGAGAAAAAGCTACCAGGGGATATTCGGGAATATATAGACAGCTACAGTGAAAAAGGAAATATCCTCAGACAAAAGTTGGAAAGAAGCTTTCTGTGAAACTGCTTTGTGATAGATATGTCCATTCATCTCACATAGAAAAAACTTTCTTTCTATTGTGCAGTTTTGAAACAGCATCATGGACGGATTCACAAAGGAACATTTGGGAGGACATTCATGTCTGTGGGAAAATAGGACATAACTTCAGATAAAAACTGGAGAGAAGTTTTCTGGGAAACTGCTTTGTGATATGTGCATTCCACTCAGGGAGCTATACCTCTTTTCTCATGAGGCAGTGTTGGAACACTGTTCCTGTAAAACTGAAAAAGTGATATTTCGCCGTGCATTGAAGACTATGGTGAAAAGTGAAATATCCGGAAATAAAATCCAGAAAGAAGTGTTCCAAAAACTCCTCTCTGATGCGTGCATTCATTTCAGAGTGTTAAAGCTTACACTACGTTGCCTAGTCTGGAAACTCTGTTTTTGAGAAATAAGTTAATGGATATTAAGTGACGCCCGGATGCTTGTTGTGAGGAAGGAAACATCTTCCAGTGAAAACTGGAGAGAAGCTTTCGGAGCAACTGCTTTGTGTTGTGTGTATTCATCTCATAGAGTTAAATCATTTTTTGGATTGAGCAGTTTGAAGTCACTGTTTCTGTGGAATCTGAGAAAGGGTATTTTGGAATGATATTAAGAATGTGCTGATAAAGAAGTACCCTCTGACAAAAACCAGAAGGAAATTTTCTGTGAAACTCCTCTAGGTCACATGAATTCCACTCTCAAAGTTAAGCTTCTGTTTTCATTGAGCAGTATTCTAACACTGTTTTAGGTTAGTCTGTGAAATGATATTCGGGTCAGCTTTGAGGCTTATGGTGAAAAAGGAAATATCTTCACATAAAAACTGGAGAGTAGTTTTCCGAGGAGCTGCTTTGTGACGTGTGCATTTCACTTGCAGAGTTAACTTTTCTTCTCATACAGGATTGGGAAATCCCGTTTTGAGGAAAAGTGACCAGGGGACATTCGGAAGTATATGGACAGCTATGTTGAAAAAGCAATCATCCTCAGACAAAAACTGCAAAGAAGCTTTCTGTAAAACTGCTTTGTGACAGATATGACTATTCATCTCACATAGATAAAACTTTCTTTCTATGAAACAATTTTGAAACTGCTTCATGAACGGACTTGTGAAGGGCCATTCGAGAGCACATTCAGGCCTGTGGGGAAATAGACACCTTAATATAAAAACCGGAGAAAAGTTTTTGGAGAAACTGCTTTGTGACGTGTGCATTCCACGCTGGGAGTTATACCTCTTTTCTCAAAAGGCAGTGTTTGGACACTGTTACCATAAAACTGAAAAAGTGATATATGGCAGTCCAGGCACAGTGGCTCAAGCCTGTAATCCCAGCACTTTGGGAGGCTGAGGCGGGCGGATCACGAGGTCAGGAGATCGAGACCATCCTGGCTAGCATGGTGAAACCATGTCTCTACTAAAAAATACAAAAAGCTAGCCGGGCGAGGTGACGAGCACCTGTAGTCCAAGCTACTTGGGAGGCTGAGACAGGAGAAGGGCGTAAACCCGGGAGGCGGAGCTTGCAGTGAGCTGAGATCCAGCCACTGCACTCCAGCCCGGGCGACAGAGCCAGACTCCATTTCAAAAAAAAAAAAGGGGGGGCGGAGCAAGATGGCTGAATAGGAACAGCTCGAGTCTCCATCTCCCAGTGCGAGCGACACAGAAGACCGGTGATTTCTGCATTTTCAACTGAGGTACTGGGGTCATCTCACTCGGGAGTGCCGGACAATCAGTGCTGGTCAGCTGCTGCAGCCTGACCAGCGAGAGCTGAAGCAGGGCGAGGCATCACATCACCTGGGAAGTGCAAGGGGGAAGGGAGTCCCTTTTCCTAGCCAAGAGAACTGAGACACACAACACCTGGAAAATCGGGTAACTCCCACCCCAATACTGCGCTGTAAGCACACCGGCACACCAGGAGAATATATCCCACGTCTGGCCGGGAGGGTCCCACGCCTATGGAGCCTCCCTCCTTGCTAACACAGCAGTCTGCGGCAATCTAACCACAAGGCAGCAGTGAGGCTGGGGGAGGGGCGCCCGCCATTGCTGAGGCTTAAGTAGGTAAACAAACCTGCTGAGAAGCTCGAACTGGGTGGAGCTCACAGCAGCTCAAGGAAACCTGCCTGACTCTGTAGACTCCACCTCTGCGGACAGGGCTCAGCTAAAGCAGCAGACGCCTGTGTAGATGCAAATGACTCTGTCTGACAGCTTTGAAGAGAGCAGTGGATCTCCCAACACGGAGGTTGAGATCTGAGAAGGGGCAGTCTGCCTGCTCAAGTGGGTCCCTGACCCCTGAGTAGCCTAACTGGGAGACATCCCCCACTAGGGGCAGTCTGACACCCCACACCTCACAGGGTGGAGTACACCCCTGAGAGGAAGCTTCCAAAGCAAGAATCGGAAAGGTGCACTCGCTGTTCAGCAATATTCTATCTTCTGCAAACTCTGCTGCTGATACCCAGACAAACAGGGTCTGGAGTGGACCTCAAGCAATCTCCAACTGACCTATAGCTGAGGGTCCTGACTGTCAGAAGGAAAACTATCAAACAGGAAGGAAACCTATACCAAAACCCCATCAGTACGTCACCATCATCAAAGACCAGAGACAGATAAAACCACAAAGATGGGGAAAAAGCAGGGCTGAAAAGCTGGAAATTCAAAAAATAAGAGCGCATCTCCCCCTGCAAAGTAGCACAGCCCATCAACAGCAATGGATCAAAGCTGGTCAGAGAATGATTTTGACGAGATGAGAGAAGAAGGCTTCAGTCCATCAAACCTCTCAGAGCTAAAGGAGGAATTACGTACCCAGCACAAAGAAACTAAAAATCTTTAAAAAAGAATGGAAGAATTGACAGCTAGACTAATTAATGCAGAGAAGGTCATAAATGAAATGACAGAGATGAAAACCATGACACGAGAAATACATGACAAATGCACAAGCTTCAGCAACCGACTCGATCAACTGGAAGAAAGAGTATCACAGATTGAGGATCAAATGAATAAAATGAAGCGAGAAGAGAAACCAAAAGAAAAAAGAAGAAAAAGAAATGAACAAAGCCTGCAAGAAGTATGGGATTATGTAAAAAGAACAAATCTACGTCTGATTGGGGTGCCTGAAAGTGAGGGGGAAAATGGAACCAAATTGGAAAACACTTTTCAGGATATCATCCAGGAGAATTTCCCCAACCTAGCAGGGCAGGCCAACATTCAAATTCAGGAAATACAGAGAACGCCACAAAGATACTCCTCGAGAAGAGCAACTCCAAGACACATAATTGCCAGATTCACCAAAGTTGAAATGAAGGAAAAAATCTTAAGGGCAGCCAGAGAGAAAGGTCGGGTTACCCACAAAGGGAAGCCCATCAGACTGACAGCAGATCTCTTGGCAGAAACTCTACAAGCCAGAAGAGAGTGGGGGCCAATATTCAACGTTCTTAAAGAAAAGAATTTTAAACCCAGAATTTCATATCCAGCCAAACTAAGCTTCATAAGTGAAGGAGAAATAAAATTCTTTACAGATAAGCAAATGCTTAGAGATTTTGTCACCACAAGGTCTGCCTTACAAGAGACCCTGAAGGAAGCCCTAAACATGGAAAGGAACAACTGGTACCAGCCATTGCAAAAACATGCCAAAATGTAAAGACCATCGAGGCTAGGAAGAAACTGCATCAACTAATGAGCAAAATAACCAGTTAATATCATAATGGCAGGATCAAGTTCACACATAACAATACCAACCTTAAATGTAAATGGACTAAATGCTCCAATTAAAAGACACAGACTGGCAAACTGGATAAAGAGTCAAGACCCATCAGTCTGCTGTCTTCAGGAGACCCATCTCACATGCAGAGACATACATAGGCTCAAAATAAAGGGATGGAGGAAGATCTACCAAGCAAATGGAGAACAAAAAAAAGCAGGGGTTGCAATCCTAGTCTCTGAAAAAACAGACTTTAAACCATCAAAGATCAAAAGAGACAAAGAAGGCCATTACATAATGGTAAAGGGGTCAATTCAACAGGAAGAGCTAACTATCCTAAATATATATGCACCCAATACAGGAGCACCCAGATTCATAAAGCAAGTCCTTAGAGACTTACAAAGAGACTTAGACTCCCACACAATAATAATGGGAGACTTCAACTCTCCACTGTCAACATTAGACAGATCAACGAGACAGAAAGTTAACAAGAATATCCAGGAATTGAACTCATCTCTGCACCAAGCGGACCCAATAGACATCTATAGAACTCTCCACCCCAAGTCAAGAGACTATATATTCTTCTCAGCACCACATCATACTTATTCCAAAATTGACCACATAATTGGAAGTAAAGCACTCCTCAGCAAATGTAAAAGAACAGAAATTATAACAAACTGTCTCTCAGACCACAGGGCAATCAAACTAGAACTCAGGACTAAGAAACTCAATCAAAACCACTCAACTACATGGAAACTGAACAACCTGCTCCTGAATGACTACTGGGTACATAACGAAATGAAGGCAGAAAAAAAGATGTTCTTTGAAAACAATGAGAGCAAAGATACAACATACCAGAATCTCTGGGACACATTTAAAGCAGTGTGTAGAGGGAAATTTATAGCACTAAATGCCCACAAGAGAAAGCAGGAAAGATCTAAAATTGACACTCTAACATCACAAAGAAAAGAACTAGAGAGGCAAGAGCAAAAACATTCAAAAGCTAGCAGAAGGCAAGAAATAATTAAGATCAGAGCAGAACTGAAAGAGTTAGAGACACAAAAAACCCTCCAAAAAATCAATGAATCCGGGAGTTGGTTTTTTGAGAAGATCAACAAAATTGTCAGACCGCTAGCAAGACTAATAAAGAAGAAAAGAGAGAGGAATCAAATAGACGCAATAAAAAATGATAAAGGGGATATCACCACCGACCCCAGAGCAATACAAACTACCATCAGAGAATACTATAAACACCTCTACGCAAATCAGTTAGAAAATCTAGAGGAAATGGATAATTTCCTAGACACTTACACTCTCCCAAGACTAAATCAGGAAGAAGTTGAATCCCTGAATAGACCAATAGCAGCCTCTGAAATTGAGGCAACAATTAATAGCCTACCCACCAAAAAAAGCCCAGGACCAGATGGATTCACAGCTGAATTCTACCAGAGGTACAAGGAGGAGCTGGTACCATTCCTTCTGAAACTATTCCAATCAATAGAAAAAGAGGGAATCCTCCCTAACTCATTTTATGAGGCCAACATCATCCTGATACCAAAGCCTGGCAGAGACACAACAAAAAAAGAGAATTTTAGACCAATATCCCTGATGAACATCGATGCAAAAATCCTCAATAAAATACTGGCAAACCGGATTCAGCAGCACATCGAAAAGCTTATCCACCATGATTAATTGGGCTTCATCCCTGGGATGCAAGGCTGCTTCAACATTCGCAAATCAATCAACGTAATCCAGCATATAAACAGAACCAAAGACAAGACCCACATGATTATCTCAATAGATGCAGAAAAGGCTTTTGACAAAATTCAACAGCCTTTCACGCTGAAAACGCTCAATAAATTCGGTATTCATGGAACATACGTCAAAATAATAAGAGCTATTTATGACAAACCCACAGCTAATATCATCCTGAATGGGCAAAAACTGGAAAAATTCCCTTTGAAAACTGGCACAAGACAGGAATGCCCTCTCTCACCACTCCTATTCAACATAGTGTTGGAAGTTCTGGCTAGGGCTATCAGGCAAGAGAAAGAAATCAAGGGTATTCAGTTAGGAAAAGAAGAAGTCAAATTGTCCCTGTTTGCAGATGACATGATTGTATACTTAGAAAACCCCATCGTCTCAGCCCAAAATCTTCTTAAGCTGATAAGCAACTTCAGCAAAGTCTCAGGATACAAAATTAATGTGCAAATATCACAAGCATTCTTATGCACCGTAACAGACAAACAGAGAGCCAAATCAGGAATGAACTTCCATTCACAATTGCTTCAAAGAGAATAAAATACCTAGGAATCCAACTTACAAGGGATGTAAAGTACCTCTTCAAGGAGAACTACAAACCACTGCTCAGTGAAATCAAAGAGGACACAAACAAATGGAAGAACATACCATGCTCATGGATAGGAAGAATCAATATCGTGAAAATGGCCATACTGCCCAAGGTTATTTATAGATTCAATGCCATCCCCATCAAGCTACCAATGAGTTTCTTCACCGAATTGGAAAAAACGGCTTTAAAGTTCATATGGAACCAAAAAAGAGCCCGCATTGCCAAGACAATCCTAAGTCAAAAGGACAAAGCCGGAGGCGTCACGCTACCTGACTTCAAACTATACTACAAGGCTACAGTAACCAAAACAGCATGGTACTGGTACCAAAACAGACATATAGACCAATGGAAGAGAACAGAGTCTTCAGAAATAATGCCACACGTCTACAACCATCTGATGTTTGACAAACCTGACAAAAACAAGAAATGGGGAAAGGATTCCCTATTTAATAAATGGTGCTGGGAAAATTGGCTAGCCATAAGTAGAAAGCTGAAACTGGATCCTTTCCTTACTCCTTATATGAAGATTAATTCAAGATGGATCAGAGACTTAAATGTTAGACCTAATACCATAAAAACCCTAGAAGAAAATCTAGGTAGTACCATTCAGGACATAGGTATGGGCAAGGACTTCATGTCTAAAACACCAAAAGCAATGGCAGCAAAAGCCAAAATTGACAAATGGGATCTAATTAAACTAAAGAGCTTCTGCACAGCAAAGAAACTACCATCAGAGTGAACAGGCAACCTACAGAATGGGAGAAAATTTTTGCAATCTACTCATCTGACAAAGGGCTCATTTCCAGAATCTACAAAGAACTTAAACAAATATACATGACAAAAACAAACAACCCCATCAAAAAGTGGGCAAAGGATATAAACAGACATTTCTCAAAAAAAGACATTCATACAGCCAACAGACACATGAAAAACTGCTCATCATCACTCGCCATCAGAGAAATCCAAATCAAAACCACAATGAGATACCATCTCACACCAGTTAGAATGGCAATCATTAAAAAATCAGGAAACAATAGGTGTTGGAGAGGATGTGGAGAAATAGGAACACTTTTACACTGTTGGTGGGATTGTAAACTACTTCAACCATTATGGAAAACAGTATGGCGATTCCTCAAGGATCTAGAACTAGATATACCATATGACCCAGCCATCCCACTACTGGGTATATACCCAAAGGATTATAAATTATTCTACTACAAAGACACATGCCAAATGTCCATCAGTGACAGACTGAATTAAGAAAATGTGGCACATATACACCATGGAATACTATGCAGCCATAAAAAAGGATGAGTTTGCGTCTTTTGTAGGGACATGGATGCAGCTGGAAACCATTATTCTTAGCAAACTATCCCAAGAACAGAAAACCAAACACCGCATGTTCTCACTCATAGGTGGGAACTGAACAATGAGCTCACTTGGACTCGGGAAGGGGAACATCACACACTGGGGCCTCTCATGGGGAGGGGGAGGGGGGAGGGATTGCTTTGGGTAGTTATACCTGATATAAATGATGAATTGATGGGTGCTGACGAGTTGATGGGTGCAGCACACCAACATGGCACAGATATACATATGTAACAAACCTGCACGTTATGCATATGTACCCTAGAACTTAAAGTATAATTAAAAAAAAAGAAAAGAAAATGCTTTGTGATAGATATGTCTATTCATCTCACATAGATGCAACTTTCTTTCTATTATGCAGTTTTGAAACTGCGTCAAGGACGATTTCACAAAGGAACATTCGGGAGCACATTCTGGCATACGGTGAAAAAGGAGATATCCTCAGTTAACAACTGGAGAGAAGCTTTCTGAGAAACTGCTTTGTGATGTGTGCATTGCACTCAGGGAGTTATACCTCTTTTCTCATAAGGCAGTGTTTGAACACTGTTCCTATAAAACTGAAAAAGTGAGGAAAGGTGATATTTTGCAGCGCATTGAAGACAATGGTGAAAAGTGAAATATCCTGAAAAAAAAAAAAAAAAAAAACCCGAGAAATAAGCACTTAAAGAAACGGCTCTCTGACGCGTGCTTTCATTTCAGAGAGTTAAATCTTACACTCTATTGCCCAGTTTGTAAACTCTGTCTTTGAGGAATCTGTGAAGGTCTATTAAGTGACATCCAGAGGCTTGTGGTGAGAAAGGAAATCTCTTTCAATGAAAACTGGAGAGAAGCTTTTGGAGAATCTACTTTGTGATGTGTGTATTCACCTCATAAATTTAAATCATTCTTTGGATTGAGCATTTTGAAATCACTATTTCTGTGAATCCTGAGAAAGGACATTTGGGAATGCTCTTAAGAATATGCTGAAAAAGAAATAGTCTCCGATAAAAACCAGAAGGAAACTTTCTGTGAAACTGCTCTAGGTCACGTGAAATCCACTCACACTGTTAAGCTTCTGTTTTCATTGAGCAGTATACTAACACTGTTTTGGATTAGTCAGCAAAGGAATACTCAGGAGCGTTTTGAGGCTTACAAGGAAAACGCAAATATCTTCAGATAGATAGTGGAGAGAAGATTTCCGAGGAACTGCTTTGTGAGGTGTGCATTCCACTTACAGAGTTTTCTTTTCTTCTCATAGAGGATTGGGGAATCCCGGTTGGAGAAAAAGCTACCAGGGGACATTCGGGAGTATATGGACGGCTTTGGTGAAAGAGGAAATATCCTCAGACAAAAACTGAAAAGAAGCTTTCTGTGAAACTGCTTTGTGATAGATATGTCTATTCATCTCACGTAGATAAAACTTTCTTTCTATAACGCAGTTTTGAAAAGACATCCTGGATGGATTTGCCAAGGGACATTCGGGAGCACATTCATGTCTGTGGAGAAATAGGAGATATCTTCAGATAAAAACTGGAGAGAAGTTTTCTGAGAATCTGCTTTCTGATGTGTGCATTCTACTCAGGGAGTTATACCCCTTTTCTCATAATTCAGTGTTTGAACAGTGTTCTTGTAAAACTGAAAAAGTGATACTTAAAGAGCATTGAAGAGTAAAGCAAAAAGTGAAATATCCTGAAATAAAACTCAGAAAGATGCATTTCAAGAAACTGCTCTCTGACGTGTACGTTCATTTCAGAGAGTTAAAGCTTACATTTCTTTGCTCTGTTTGGAAACACTGCCTTTGAGGAATCTGTGATGGGATATTAAGTGGTGTCCAGAGACTTGTGGTGCAAAGGAAACGTTTTCCAATGAAAACTGGAGAGCTTTCGGAGCAACTGCTTTCTGATGTGTGTATTCATCTCATAGAGTTAAATATTTCTTTGGATTTAGCAGTTTTAAATCACTGTTTCTGTGGACCTGAGAAAGGACTTTTGGGAACACTCTTAAGAATATGCTGAAAAAGAAATACCCTCTGATAAAAACCAGAAGGAAACTTTCTGTGAAACTACTCTAGTTCACGTGAACTCCACTCGCACAGTTGAGCTTCTGTTTTCATTGAGCAGTATTCTAACACTTTTGAGTTAGATAGCTAAGGGATACTCAGGAGCACTTTGAAGCTTACGGTGATAACTGAAATGTCTTCAGATAGAAACAGGAGAGAAGATTTCTGAGGAGCTACTTTGTGACATGTGCATTAGATAAACAGAATTATACTTTTCTACTCATAGAGGATTGGGGAATACCTTTTGTAGAAAAAGCTACCAGGTAACATTCAGGATTATACGGATGGCTATGGTGAAAAAGAAAATATCCTCAGACAAAAACTTCAAAGAACCTTTCTTTGAAACTGTTTTGTGATAGATATGCCTACTCATCTCACATAGACAAAATTTTCTTTCTAATACATAGTTTTGAAACTGCTTCTTGGATGGATTCGTGAAGGGACATTTGGGAGCACATTGTGACCTGTGGGGAAATAGGAGATATTTTCAGATAA
>NW_022335052.1:0-22660 GCF_002776525.5 Piliocolobus tephrosceles
AATGCCCCTGGGGAAGAAGCCTGGGTATGAACCCCCACCCCTCCTTGCGCAGATGTGTGGGACTGGGGCCCCTTCACACGGTCCTTCCCAAAATCTCATCCCTCCTAGGTCCAGGAGTGGGTGCCAGGCCTGTGCTGGGAAATGGGCAGATTTGGCCACAGCCCCTGGGGCTCTGGTCCACGCCACAGGAGGCACCTCTGAGTGGTCTCACTGTGCCATGACAAAGCGCTGCAAGACAGAGGGGACTCAACAGTATCCCTTGTCTCAGCCATTTCCCTGGACTCAACTTCCTCATCTATTCTCTGCAGCCTAGATTTCGGACAGCCCTGCCCACCTACTGTCCGTTTACTGCTCAGTGTGCAGTGACTGTTCGACAGCACTCCATGGCTCCCCAGTGCTCTTGGGGAAAAGGCCAAGCCACAGCCTGAGGCCCCAGGCCCTGCTTAGCTCTCCAAAAGAGCTTCTCACCATCCAGCACCCAACCCACCCACTCCCAACTCTGCACCTCCCTGTATGAGCCCTGCTCACTCACTCCCGCTCACTCACCCCACTTATCCTCGCTCACACTCCCGCTCACTCACCCCCATCACACCCCCGCTCACTCACCACCACTCACTCACCCCAGCTCACAACCCACTCATCCCCGCTCACTCATCCCCACTTGCTCACCCCTGGGCCTTCACACAGGCTACACCGCCAGCCCCTCCCCCACCACCAGCCCCTCATCCACAGCTATTACTTGACTAAATCCTCTCAACCCTCTGGTCCCAGACTAAAGAGGCTTCCCTAACCCGGGGCCAAGTGCTGCCCCGCCATCGCGCCACTCACCCTTTTGTGGCTTCTCTGGCCTGAAGTTCACGTTCCCGTGCTCAGCACCTGCTTCCCGAGGACCCCACAAGCTCCATTTGTGGGTGGGGCCTGGCACACTCTGCAGGAGCTGCTTTTGCATGAACTGCTCTGTGGCTTTGGGCAATCACCCGCCCCTGTGTCCTCTGTGAAGTGGGATGACAGGTGCGCAGGGCTGCCGAGATACCAAGCAGATAACACAGGCACAAGAACTGGCGTTCAGGGCCTGGCTCTTGGAGGGGCCCCAAGTCCCAGCTCAGCAGAGCCTGCCTTGATCCCAGGGTTATGGCCAGGGATTTCCAGCATGCACGATTTTCTGTGCTCAAGGCAGGATGGTCCCTGAGCAAACTGGAAAGAGCTGGCTGCCCCAGTAGGGCACAGAGGGCCTGGCCCTGCATGGGAACCGCCTGTCTCCAGGGCGCTTGCCAACATCTGCTGCTGGCCATGACTCAGCACTTTCGATGGTGGAAAAACCACCACTTGTTTCCGAATCACAAACCCCAGGTGTGCCCTGACCCGAGTGGCCCCAGAAGCTGCACAGGAGGAATTAGGGCACTCACTCTCCACGTGGTCCATCTCCACGGCCACCAGAAGGGCCCACTCACAGTAGCCCTTGCACTGCTGGGCCGGGCCCTGGCGGGTGCAGAGGTGACCCAGCTGCAGGAGTATGTGGGTGAAGTCCCAGCCACACTCCAAACAGGGAAGCCTCGAGAACAGACGCATGGCCTCCAGAAGGTAGTGCTGGGCCAGCCTGCTGGCACCCGCGTGCAGGCACAGGGTCCCGAAGTTGGCCAGCACCACTGCCTGGTTCCTCTGCTGGCCCAGGACCCAAACCACCCATAGTGCGCAGTAGTAGCCCTCGGCTGCCTGCCTCGTCCGGCCCGTCCTCTTCAGAGCCACGGCCACCATGTTGGCAATCACACCTTCCCGGTGCTCGCTGGCCACCACTGCATCCTGGACAGACTGCAGGATGTTCAAGGCCACCAGGCTCTGCCCATGAAGCACGTGCAGCCAGGCCAGGGCCACCAGGGTGTCCACGATGGCACAGACTCCGGCTATAGCACTGGCTTCCACCACCTGCGTCATGAAGGTGATGGCTGGGCCATGGTAGCCATGGTGGCTGTACGGCTGGGCCAGGCTGTCGTGGAGAAGGCCACGGAGAGCCTGGCCTGTGCCCGGGGTTAGGGAGGCCAGCACTCGCCTGAGGTAGTGGGAAGTCTGGGTGGGGAGGCTGTGGGCTGGAGGGCATTCTGGAGCACCAGGTTCACGCTCCTCAGCGAGCCACCCAGCGAGTCCTGTGTCCTCAATGAGGCCACCTTGACACAGCTCAGCACCAGGTGGGGCAGGCACTTGCGGCTGTGGATGTCAGCCAGGAGCAGGGAGCAGTCTGAGAGCCACGTAGCGTCTGGGGCTCCCGAGTCCCTGTGCAAAAGCAACAGCCGCTCTAGGAAGGACAGGGCCTCCTCGGGCTGCTTGAGGTGCACGTCTTGCCTGGCCAGCAGGAAGCAGGCCCGGGCCTTGGCCTGCAGGCTCTGGCCACCCACCGCCCACTGCAGCGCCAGCTGCAGGAGCTCCCCATCCGCCTCGGTGCTGCAGATGTGGCTGGGCGTCCCCAGGAGCAGGGCCATGGCTTTGGGAACCACGTGTGTAAAGTTCTCCTGGTTCTGCTTCTGGTAAATGCTGGTCAGGTTGGCGTACACAGCCACCACCTGGAACAGGTCCCCGAAGCTGCTGTCCAGGGTCCCCAGTGTTTCCTCAAAGTACACCCAGGCCTGGGACAGCTTGAGCCTCCTGCAGCACAGCCGCCCAAGGAGGAAGCAGAGCCTGGCCAGGGCCATGAGGAGGCCAGCTTTCTTGGCTGCCCCTCAGGCCTGTGCCAGGTGCCCAGTCAGCTCCTCCTCATCGCTAAAGCTGCAGAACATGCCGCTCAGCCATGGCAGCGCCACGTTGTACAGGCCACGGAAGCTGGCCTTGTATTCGGAGGTGTTCAGGAACAGCAGCTGTGAGATCAGGGCCTCTGGATCCTCCCAGTCGTCTTCAGCTTCCAAGCAGCTTCCAAGCAGAAGGAGGGCTCCTCGGGGTCCTGCAAGCTCACGTTGCTGGATGCTGCACAGAGACCCCAGGACGCTGGCTCCTGGGGGCAGCCTGGGCAGGCCTTGCATTGTTCCAGAACATTCCTCACCTTCGGAAGGGTCTCCTGTGGCTCCAGGCCCAGGCAAGGTGGAGGTATTTCTGCAAGTCACAAAAATACCTAGACAGATTAGAGTCCAGCAGTGAGTCCTTGGTCCATTGGGGGCAGGGTTCCCGCATCCCCGCCCTCTGTGTCCCTGGTGCAGCTTGCCATGAGCCCTGGAGAATTATGTGCAATGGAAACCCAGGGCCTGGAGCACGTAGGAACTCCGGCACTATGGGGACAGAGAGAACACGCAGGCCCGTGGCCCAACTCTCCTACGAAATCACCCTCCTGTCCTGCTTTGTTGCCTACCTGACAGCATGCTTTGAGGAGACTATGTCAGCTCAGCGATCCCTCAGAGATGCCTTTCCCTTTAGAAAGAATCAAAGCCTTCTAACTGGACCCATGTATATGCAGCACTACAACTACAAATGTAACTTCTGTCAGCATATTGGGGCCCCCGGTGGGGTACAGGAATCCATGAAATCCTCAACAGCCAATCAGAGCTGTTGATCAGCTCAAAAGCTGCTATGCAAAATTGGTAAAGCCACCGACGGCACAGGACAGGGGTGTTGTACCCAGGTACCAAGCTCCGTGCAGGGAAACGGACCATCTCTGCAGGAAGGATGGGAAAGCTTCCAGGCCCCTGTGGCCACCTTCACCTTGGATGGTCTGAAAACCTGAAGCCCACAGTTCCTAAAGGGTTAACAAAGGCCAGACTGCTCAAGCAGTCCACTGGCACCTGCTGTCTTTGGTGGATTCCTAGCCAAAGCCCCCTTCCAGAGGTGAGCGAACGAGCGCATTTCCTGTTGGAAAACCTGGGATGAAAAGAGGCATTACAGGGAAGGAAAAAACTAGATTTAAACAGACTTTTTCAAGCTCACACGTAAAAACTATTTTCAATACAAACTATCTCCTTATTCATCTGTAAAGCCTTGGAATTAAAAAATTAATAAATATGATTTAGAGGCAAATGTCTGACTTGACTTCACTAGATTAGCTAAGAAATCTCCCCCAGCCGGCAGAGGCACACAGCCCCTCCCAGCCACTACCCTGGCCTCTGGGGCAGCTGGAGAGCCACGTGCCTTTGCTCCAGGGACTTTGGCAGAGGGTGGAACCACCCCCTCCCCGAGGCTAAACCTTCTACAGCCTTCCCTTCCCCACTGGCTTCCCAGGCCTCCTCTGGGACCTTGTGCTGCATCCCAAATGTACTGGGATGGATCCCATTCCCAGGGAACTTCCAAGGGCCCTTGGTGCGTCCACATCACCAGGCTGTCCACATGCGGACCCTGTGTGAGGGGAAGAGACAGAGCCCCAGAGCGGAGACGGGAGGGCCTCCCTGAATCAGCCCCTCAGGAAAGAGCTGACCCTTCAGGGACCTCAGTTGAGGCCCCTGCAACCTAAGGCTCTGAATTCTGCTACCCGCTGAGGGCAGTGTGGCCTCCCATCTCTGAGGCAGAGCACAGCGTGAGCTGCAGCCTCTCCAGGTCATAAGAAAGGAACCCACAGCTCCATGTGGGCCCCAGCAGTGGAAAGGATGTCCCATCTCGGTCGAGGACCAGGTGGGGGCCAGCATGTTCATTGGAAGAAGTGTGGGACCCCACAGCCTCCAGTGTCAGAGTAGACGAGAGGTTCAGGCCCACCTCAGTCAACGTCCCCCAAGCCCCCAGCCCGCATCACAGGGGGGTGACAGCCGCATCCAATGCCCACCGTACTCAGCTTTGTCACCTTCCCCGGCATTACCCAAGGCCTAGCTCATAACCAGAGGAAGCCTGAGCCACCTGCAAAACCCACCTTGTTCCTGTGGCTGCTCAGTCTCAGCTTCCTCTACTGAGTCTGGCAAGGGAGAAAAGAGAAGCAATCAACACCCCCAGCCAGCAACTCTGGTCCCATGTCAGGTTGAGCTGGGTGTCGGTGTTGCAGGGTGAGAGCATTGCAGGGTGCAGGGGTTGAAAGTCATATCATCCTCTTTCCTCCTGGATCATGGGAACAATATCACTGGGGGGTGTACACTTTCTGCGATATTGGGAGTAATATCCTCTTCTGTGCCTTGGAATATTAAGGACAATATCATGGGGGGGCATGTACATCTTCTGCAATATCGGAATAATATTATCCCCTCTCCCCCTGCATACTAGGAAAGATATCAGAGTGGGTGTTCACCTCCTGTGATATGGGGATTAATACCATCTTCTCCCCTTCCGGATACCAGGAAGAGTATCACATGGGGGTGTACAGTGTCTGTGATACTGGGAGTCATATCAACCTCTCAGCTTTGGAATATTAAGAAGAATATCACAGGGTGGATGTACAACCCCTGCCATATTGGCAGTAATATCAGCCTCTCCTCTCCATGGATATTAGGAACTATATTCCAGGCTGGATGTACACCTCCTGCTCTATGGGGATCATATCCTTTTCAGGATACTCATAACAATATCACAGGGCGGGTGAACACAGCCTGCGATACTGGAACTATTATCATTCTCTCCCCCTCCGGATACTAGGAACCATATCACAGAAGAGCTGTATCCTCCTTGCGATATTGGAAATAATATCATATGCTTCCTCCATGAATATTAGGAGCAATATCACCGGGTGGCTGTCCGTTCATTGCTATGTTGGGAGTCATGTCATACTCTACCCCCTGGATATTAGGATCAGTGTCACAGCGTGAGTGTACACCTACTGTGATATTAAAACTAAGATCATGTCCTCTGTCCCTGGATATTAGGAACAACATCACAGGTAGGTGTACACCCCCTGCGGTATTAGCAGCAATAACATGATTAATTAGAAAATATCAATGATCGATTTTAATAATTATCAGGCCGGTCTCAAACTCTTGACCTCGGGTGATCTGCCTGCCTCAGCCTCCCAAAGTGCTGGAATTACAGGTGTGAGCCACCGTGTCCGGCCAACACTTCTTAACATCTCTTTTTGGACCTCAAATTTAGCATGCCCAAAACGCACTTTTGATTCCCCCTGCTATAACCCACTCCTCCCATAATCTTCCCCATCCCAATAACAGCATCTCTCGTCTTCCAGTTACTCAGTCCAAAATCCTTCACATCATCCTTAAAACTTCTTTTTCTCTCTCTTGTCATCCAACCCATTTAAACTCTCCTTTCAAAATATATGCCAGACCTAACCACTTCTCACCTGCCTCATCGTTTCCACCCAGGTCCAGCCCTCATCATAGCGCTCTGGGTTACTGCAAAAGCCTCCCAATGGCCAGGCACAGTGGCTCATGCCTGTAATCCCAAGCACTTTGGTAGGCCAAGGCAGCTGGATCATCAGACGTCAGGAGTTCAAGACCAGCCTGGCCAACGTGGTGAAACCCCTCTACTAAAAATACAAAAAATTAGCCGAGCATGGTGTTGGGTGCCTGTAATCCAAGCTATTCGGGAGGCTGAAGCAGGAGAATCACTTGAACTCAGAAGGCAGAGGTTAGAGTGAGCCAAGATCGTGCCATTGCACTGCAGCCTGGGTGACAAGAGCGAAACTCCATCTCAGAAGGTTAAAAAAAAAAAAAAAGCCTCCAAACCCACCTCTCTCCTTCTCCTTTCACCCTGCCCTGCATTCTACCTTCCACTCTCAAACATTTCAGAAAAAAAAATTATATCTACAGAGAGAGAAAAAGAAAGTACAAATGGGGTGAAATGTTTGGGGAACCTGAGGCAAGACCATACGGGAATTCTCTGTACTATTTTTGCAACTTTTCCGTAAGTCTGGATTATTTTGAATTCAAGAGTTAAACAAAGGAGAAAAAAAAAACCTATCTCCCTTTGTGAATCCATCCTGTCTTTCCCCTGGCAACTTAAGGACACTCTCAACTAAGCACATCTATTTTTTCATGAACCCTAAAAGAACCCTTGCCTAGTTTTGACTTTCTGTGCTTGGCAGAAGTGTGTGTGTATGTGTGTGTCTGTATGTATTTCATATATATATGTGTGTGTGTGTGTATATAGAGAGGGAGAAATATATATGTGTGTATATATAAAAATATATATTGTATATTTACAATGGTAATACATATGTATGTGTGTGTGTACATATATTACATACCCCATAGCCTGTCCTTAACCAGTTCTAAACTTAGTGGGGAAAATACATACCTAAGCAGAGAATTTCAAAATAATATGATGAATATTTTGATACAGGAATGTGTTACTATGGAACACGCTGCTAAGACACAAAACCTCCTAGATAGGACAATGAATGAATGAAGTTTTGCACCTATAGTCACCCCTCTGATATCCCCACAAACGTTTATAGTTATATGCATTTGCTTCCCCCAGGACCCCTGTTTCATAAGGGTTAGTCCTAGAGCCTAGCAAGTTCCTACTACAGCTGGCACACATGCCATTCAAGAAACAGTGGCTGAGTGAATGACGAGTAAAGAACCGTTTGTCAGCCAGTGCTCAGTAATACAACATGCACTGGTATGCAAATTATATTTTTGTTGAAAGCAAGGGCAGGATCACAAATTATCCTTCCAGAGAAAGCAAACCTCAAAAGCTTCTTTACCCTACTAAAGCACATTATAAGAAGCTCCCCTTATATAAAAGAAAACCTCCTCATTCATTATCAATGGCATGTAAACCTAATAAGCCTCCGCCCCTGATGACATCTCTTCCATCCCCAGGGCTAGATAAAGGAGGTTCCGGAAACCCTGGTAGTTGTGAAGGGGGCTCCCAGCTCTGACAGTCTTGAACCCTGCGGGCGCGGAGGTCACACAGCAGAAGAACAACCGAGGGAAGCATCATCAGGCTTCGAATATGTTTGAACCAGAGACAGCAAATAGGCTTCAACCAACTGAAGACACCAGAGATTCACGGTGGCCACCTGAGAGGTTGTGCTCTTAAAAAACAAAACTTTAAATTAAAATTAAAAAATTAAAAAAGTAAGGGGTCAAGAATCCATCAGGTCTGACTGAGACGTGTATCAGTGACTAACATCCCATATGGCAAAAGTACTCCGGTGCGCTTTGGGTCCTCACAGCTTCAGCAGTATTCAAAGGCGTGTGCTTCCCTAAGACTAAGCCACGGGAATAGCCCCAGCAACACTGCCAGGAGAAACATCTAACATGGATTTGGCTGGAAATACAGTTTCTTTCAGAAATTAACACTGAATAAATCCGGACTTATTAGAGCCTGCGAGAATGACATTCTCAGTGATAACGGTTATCACTACAATCTCCAAACATCTGCGATCCTGCAAGGAGGAACTGTGACAGTGCAGGCCACGTGTCCAGAATTCTTCCCAGACTGCCTGTTACAGAATAAGAAATGAAAGCCCCCTAAGAATGTCTTCACTCACCTTTAGCCAGTTGTTCCTTTGTGTGCATCTCTGTCCTAAAATGGCCATTCTTCCCCACAGCCTGAAGTCATATGCTCAAATAAATGGGACTCACATGAAGCCAGAAAGGTGCAGATGCGAGGAAACCAACACAACCGAAATGGGCTGGAGAGTGTGGCCAGGAGGATGGTACTTCCCAGGAAGCAATTACTTCATCTCTGCCCATGAAGCAGGCAGTTGTCACTGTGCCCCAGGCCCACACCAGCCACTCAAAGTAGGTTCTAACCAAACTACCTCCAACAATCAACATAAATACACCACACAATTGGCTTCTGAAAGGATACCTTACAACCAACAAGAAACTGTAAGCACAACTTTGAAAAAGTGTGCAACTAAAAACCTTGGAAAGGGATAAACACTGCCACATTTTGACTCAAATACTGTTAGGTGGTAGCACTGCAATAATTCACTGAAACAAAAGAATGAATGAGGAATACATTTATATAGGAATCAGAGGAAGCATGACTAATCATTTAAAGAAATAGGTCAAGAAACTGTTAGGTTCAAATGCTACCTTGAGACACTGTCAGGGCCTTAGGCAAATTCACTTCTCTTGGTCCTATTTCTAGGTTCACCAAAAACCAGCTTTGGACTAGGGAATCTGTTGCTTCCCAAAGCCTTCCTTCTGTGATTCCAGCCCAGATTTTAGGACTGCTCTCCCACTTGGTATATGAAAGCACTTTCTATGTATAATAGCAAGAGTACATTTCTGTGTTGAATGCGGTTTGGGACCTACTCTATGAGGAAGAATATCATCATGCAACTTTAAGCATGATGATAAGGCGCACTCTAGATAAGGATAACACGTAAAATGTGGCCATACACCTGTGCGTGCCTGGCAGGGAGATGGAGAAGTCTCATTTAATGAAGCTGGGGTACCTGTTGCACCTGAACATTCTCAGTCCACGTCAAGTTCACAACGTCCTTCTGACATCAAACCACATGTATCCCATACTTTCTACCCAAGATTAAAATATGCAGAGCACCGTGATAAAGACGCCTCCATCCCCAGCATGTTGGCTCTTATTCTTTAGAATTCCATACTTGAGGTGCAAAATGATCACCAGGCTGCAGCGGCAAGCAAGACCGGGCTCCATGGGGACAGCAGGCCCTGCAGCAGCCACCACTCCTGTCGCCACAGTCTGATGCAGCTGCAGAGAAGCTGTGGCTGAGGCCATTCACTTTGTGAGAGAGCCGCACAGGAGGGAAAAGGTAGGGAAGGTAGGGAAGAGAGAAATGTCAGGCCTCTGAGCCCAATCCAAGCCACCGCATCCCCTGTGACTTGCAGGTATACACCCAGATGGCCTGAAGTAACTGAAGAATCACAAAAGAAGTGCAAATGCCCTGTCCCTCCTTAACTGATAACAGTCTATCACAAAAGAAGTGAAAATGGCTGGTCCTTGCCTTAAGGGATGATATTCTCTTGTGAAATTCCTTTTCCTGGCTCATCCTGGCTCAAAAAGCTCCCCCACTGAGCACTTTGTGACCCCCACTCCTGCCCACCAGAGAACAACCCCCCTTTGACTGTAATTTTCCTTTACCTACCCAAACCCTATAAAACAGCCCCACCTTTATCTCCCTTCGCTTCCTCTCTTTTCGGACTCAGCCCGCCTGCGCCCAGGTGATTAAAAAGCTTTATTGCTGACACAAAGCCTGTTTGGTGATCTCTTCACACAGACGCGCATGACAGGCAGGTGCAGAGCCAGGGAAGGACCTGTGATGAGAACAGAAAGGAATGCGCCTCCCTGTACACACACTCGGATTTTATGACAATGTGGGCGGGGGCTGAACTGCATGCCTGAGAACATTCCTCCAAGCTCTTTTGCTGATTTTCTAAATATTGGTGTAAAATCTTAACTCAGACAAAATTTTTTTTAAATCGTTTCAATCAACATCTTTGTCTGGTGCTCAGCATCAAGTCTACATGATCATCTAGAAAACCAACTTCTGTTCTAAGGCTCACATCCTCCTATTTAGTCACAGGGATTTTACAAGGGAATGCACCTCTCATTCGCATCAAGAACACACACAACTACCATTAAAGAAATGCTTAATCTGCTTACATAATTTTTTAAACACCCAGATTTGAAATACAATAGAGAAGACAACTTTTTGATAGCTCTGCTTTCCAACTGCGAACTGCGGGTGGAGAAAATAACCTACCATGATTTCTAACCAGTCAACAACCTGTCTTCCCTGGCTGCAGTAGGAGCAATCTTTCTGAGCTCAGGATGAAAAAGATCCCAGCTGTTTAGGGGACAGATAGTCATCAGTTCTCAGCGGGCTTCCTGGGTCCTAAATCCCCATGTGATACGTGAGAGTAAAAAGCTGTCAATGACCAAGCATCTGAACACTTATCCCACCTCGCCATCTTCTTCTCCTCCCATGCAAATTTAAAATTAATAAGCTATTAGAGAACAGAGTTGGTGCTGCATCTGTCTTCCTAAAATTACGGATAATTACCAGCCCATAATGGCTTCTAATCAGATTTGAGTGGTCCCTTAGACAGGAAGCTGAAGTGCCTCAGCCCTAAACTGAGAAGAAAACAGAAACTGGAGTGCTCTAGGTGTCATTTTTTCCCCCTTGTTCTAACGTTGCTGTTCCCGAATCTCCTTCTACTGTCTTGTTTATAAAATGTATGAGAAACAGGGACATTTAAAGACATGATAGAAATGGCAACTTTTTCTAGGTACAAACTTTGTGAACATTATTTTCAGCTGCTGGGTTTTTTCTCCACAAACTGTGAGCCTGGAGTACATTTTCCCCCTCGTGGTTACACATTCAGAGTCAGGGAAGGTGGCTTTAGCAGTAAAGAGGGGAGTGCAGTGAGAAGTGACTGGACACTGAGAAGGGCAGACAGGGACTCTACCTCCGTGGCCTGCAGCACTCCTGGGCCTCGGCCTTTACTTTTTTTTTTTTTTTCTTTTTTGAGACGGAGTCTCGCTCTGTTGCCCAGGGTGGAGTGCAGTGGCCGGATCACAGCTCACTGCAAGCTCCGCCTCCCAGGTTCACGCCATTCTCCTGGCTCAGCCTCCGGAGTAGCTGGGAATACAGGCGCCTGCCACCTCGCCCGGCTAGTTTTTTGTATTTTTTAGTAGAGATGGGGTTTCACCGTGTTCGCCAGGATGGTCTCCATCTCCTGACCTCGTGATCCACCTGTCTCAGCCTCCTAAAGTGCTGGGATTACAGGCTTGAGCCAGCGCGCCCGGCCTGGCCTTTACTTTTCTATCTGTACAGGGCATCTAAAGGCCCATAATTCTAGGCCACGACAGCTCTTCATACACACATACACAAACATCACACGCCTATGTGAAAAGCTGTGACACTTGGTTGATTTCCTGAAGAAGTTATCTTGTATCATTTCTACGCAAGTACTCCACCTCCTTCCAGACAAGTATCTGGAGGATGATGGGCTATCCCACAGCAATGTGTGTAACCTCTCCTGCTTACGATCCCTGTTCGCATAGCATTTTCCAAAAGCATTTGGTGTGAAGTGACAGAAGAAAGAAGAACCAGGTTCTTTCACCCATTCATTCATTCAACAAATATTGACTAACTATCTACATGCCAGGCACTGGTGATATAACAGGAAACATATATTTTTGTAGGTAGAGACAGACAACCAAAAAGTATGTTAAAGACTGATCAATGCTGTAGAGGAAAATACACCAGGAAACAGGAAAGAATACCCCTAACCACCCTACACTGGGGTGATGCTAGCATTACAAAATGGAAACAGTGGTCGGGCGCGGTGGCTCACACCTGTACTCTCAGCTCTTTGGGAGACTGAGGCAGGCAGATCACCTGAGTTCAGAAGTTCAAGATCAGCCTGACCAACATGGTGAAACCCTGTCTCTACTAAAAACATAAAAATTAGTTGGACGTGGTGGCACACGCCTGTAATCCCAGTTACTCAGGAAGCTGAGGCACAAGAATCCCTTGAACCTGGGAGGCAGAGGTTGGAGTGAGCTGAGATCACACCACTGCACTCCAGCCTGGGTGATAGAGTAAGACTCTGTCTCCAAAAAAATAAAAATAAAAATAAAATGTAAACAGAGAAGAAGATACCAAAGGAAAGAACATGAATGATTAATTGTAATAAAAGCCTTTGTAAGCTGATACTTTCCTTCCTGGATCCTTGTCCCTTACAAATGGAAAAAAAGAGCGGGTAGGGGATAGCATCAAAATGATGTTTTAAGATGGCTTTGGGTTTCAGATGTCTGACAGCCATACTCATGTACTTCAAGGAAAAAGCTCTAGCTCTATAAGCCATCTGGGCAATGGTGTAATGTCTTTTTTTTTTTTTTTTTTTTTTAGAGAGTTTTTAAAATACAGGAAAACGTGTGTGTTTATTTGGCTGCTCTGTGCCTGCACACATGCAAACTGTGCTAACAGGTTTTTCCAAGTTTTGCTGAATTTGTCAGCTTGCCATAAACAGGCTTCCATGTCTTAATTGTCTATACATAGCACAAACACCCCAAAATGCAAATCAAGACAAGCTGTCCCTTCGACTGCTGATGCCATGATGACAGCGAGCGACAATTGGCCCAATCAATACGCGGAGACTGAAGCTGTCCGGCAGAGAGCACAGGGTCGACTGCTTTTCCCATAGCATTTAAAGAAACAAGCGGAAACGGCTCTCCACACAAGACAGACACGTCCTTTGTTCTTTGAATAAATACTGTCAATGCCCGAAATACTTTCTCCATCACACTATCTATATGGAATTCAAGTTCCTCCCAATACCATGAGTAACACCAGTGATAGACTATGTTTAGCCATAATGACCCATTAGCATGTTTTTCCTCTAAAATGTTGAAATAATAACATTGAGTGCGCACACACGATGTGCCAGGCTCTCAGTTTGATCTCGTTTAGTTCTCGTTCAAATCCTGTAAGATCAGTACCATATTCTCTCATTTTTCATAGATGAGGAAACTAAGGCAGAGAAAGGCTAAGTAAGTTGTCCATGGTCACAGGTTATTTAGGAACTTTTCTCCAAACTTTCAAAAGTTAACTACTGCCACTATTACAGATGGGTTTTTGTTTGTTTTTGTTTTTTTTGAGACAAGGTCTTGCTCTGACCAGGCTGGAGTGCAGTGGCGTGATGATGGTTCACTGCAGCCTCGACTTCCGGGGCTCAAGTGATCCTTGCACCTCAGCCTCTCCAGTAGCTGGGATTACAGACATGAGCCACCACATCTGGCTAATTTTTAATTTTTAATTTTTTCTAGGGATGGGGTTTCATGATATTGCCCAGACTGGTTCCAAACTCTGGGTTCAAGAGATCCTCCCAGGTCAGCCTCCCAAAGTCCTGGGATTACAGGTGTAAGCCAGTGTGCACAGCCCTACAAAGGTGACTTATACAAAGTCAGAGCCATGAGCAGGAAGAGAACAGAGACTTCAGCGAGTCTCCTGGCTGTTGCAACACCATATCCCTCCTCCATACCGTAATGTGTCTACACACACCAAGCTCCTAGACTTTGAAGGCAGGCCGGCTCAGAGACGGAACAGCAATCAAGAAAGAGAAGATGCAGACATGCGTATTGATTTCAGCTCGAGTGTGCCTCTCTGCCCTGCAGCTGCACAGGCAGAAACCAGGGGCCGTGAGTCTGAGGCAGTGTGTTTGGTTCCTGGCAGGTAATCTTTTGGGAGACCATCCCGTACAATTAGTGCTACACTTCTCAAAAAGGAAGTGTGACTTTTATAGAAAAATCGATTCCATTTGGGAGAAAGGCCTAACAAAACCACAAAAGGATAATACTTTCATACAACAACAAATTCAATTCATCTGTCACAAACTGAAATCCCAAAGCCCTCTGGGCACACAGCTGCTTTTCTGAGCTGAAATTCAACTCCAGGTGAGAAACAGGTCAACTTTTCTAAAAAGATTTCTTTTTCACATGCCTTAAATAAAAATTCCTTTCCCTCATTTGTCATTTCCCAGATTTAATGGCTCTGTTGCCCTTCCTCTCATTTAGGCCATGAGCACTGACTGCACGTCTGCTATGGCCGGGACTCCAAGGCAGGCACCCTAGTTAACACAGATGACCGCAGCATAGCGACACCCTCAAGGAGCACACACGGGGAAGGCAAGATGATACAATCGCAGCCTTCACACAGAAAAGAACTTGGCATCCATACCCCGTCCCATTTCTAGAAAACAACGATGCTGAGTCAGTAACATTTACAGAACAGCCTGCAGTGTGGAGGCAGGCATGAGGGGGCTCCATGCGGGGAAGAGCACCTTCAGAAGGGGCATGCAAACAACGTGGAGGCAGGAGACGCCCCCATGCACAAGGGCCAGCCTGGGGGCCTGCAGAAATGCCAATGCATCTGGGAGGAGGGAGAGAGGACAAGATACTTAAATGCTCCAAAATGAATAGAAGCCTCCCAAGAACCTCCCCCGAAATGGGGCTGGGATTTCCAAAAGACCAAACCGAGCATGCGCAGTTACCTGAGCATAGCGCCATCAGAGTGATCTATTCGAGGAAGAAACAGGGTCCCTAGAAGCCTGAGCCTCTACTCCCAGCTCTGCGACTCATTCACCCTATGACCTTGGTGAAGGCTCTTAGCTTCTGTGAGCCACAAGAGAATCACGGGAAAACATAAGATATGAAAACTGCTCTGCCTTTTTCACAGAACTGCTGAGGGAATAAAATCAGATAATGGATTTTAAAATTCTCTGTGAATTACGAAGCAAAATACAAACGTATGAAATCATTCTTACCATGAATAACAGCACTGTAAAATTAAGAGCAGAGTTAAGACCACAGCATTTTCCACACCCTTACTCCCGAGAGAAATAGTGAGTCCAGCCGATGTATTCGGGCAACCCCAGTATCTAGGCTTCGAGAGCCTCAAAGAGCTCTTGAACTCTGACAGTATCACTCCCGCCCAGTGCTCATTAAGTTCTCCAAGACAGCCAACTGACATAAAATCCTACAGCTTTTTCAGCTGGGCTTGAAGCCCTCCAAGCTCACAGCACAGCTAAACAATGAAGAAGAGGTTTTCTGCCACTAGACTCCAAAGCTGGCTTTTGTAGATTCCCATAGAAAGAACATTCAAGGCCGGGCGTGGCGGCTCACGCCTGTAATCCCAGCACTTTGGGAAGCCGAGGCAGGAGGATCACCTGAGGTCAGAAGTTCAAGAACAGAGGGCCGGGCGCGGTGGCTCAAGCCTGTAATCCCAGCACTTTGGGAGGCCGAGGCGGGCGGATCACGAGGTCAGGAGAACGACACCATCCTGGCTAACATGGTGAAACCCCGTCTCTACTAAAAAAAAAATACAGAAAACTAGCCGGGCGAGGTGGCGGGCGCCTGTAGTCCCAGCTACTCGGGAGGCTGAGGCAGGAGAATGGTGTAAACCCGGGAGGCGGAGCTTGCAGTGAGCTGAGATCCGGCCACTGCACTCCAGCCCGGGCGACAGAGGGAGACTCTGTCTCAAAAAAAAAAAAAGAAAAAAAAAAAAAAAAAAAAAACACCCTGGCCAATATGGCGAAGCCCCCTCTGTACTAAAAATACAAAAATTAGCCGGGCATGCTGGTGGACACTTGTTATCCCAGCTACTCAGGAGGCTGAGCCAGGAAAATCGCTTGAACTCAGGCCGCCGAGGTTGCAGTGAGCTGAGATCATGTCACTGCACTCCAGCCTGGGCAACAAAAGCGAAACTCCGTCTCAAAGAAAAAGAAAAGAAAGAGCATTCTTTTTTGTTGATGTTAAATTTCCTGTGCTTTACACAGAGAAATCATACAACACTGAAATCCTGAAAAACATATCATAAAGAGCATTTAGTGACTGAAAAGACATTCAATATAACCTGTAACAGTGAGTTCCCCTCCTCTGTCCAGCCAGCTCCACTAACGCTGTGACCCTTAACAATGCTTTCACAAAAACAGAGGAAAATTAAGAGGACCGCTTACCCCACTCGGCTGACAGCTAAACCAGTGCTTCTCCCCGGGCTCACTAAAGATGACCTTTACCCAAAACCAGGCTGCAACAACCCTGTAACTGTTGACTAACAATTTCAAAACTCCCATATTCTTTGTTCACTCCTAAGGAAGATGAACTGAAGCCAGGTGTCTCCAAGTCAGAACTAACAGAAGCCTTAAACATCAGATGGCCCATCCCCTTCTTTGACAACCGGGGGATCTAAAGCTGAGCTTATGGAAGAAAACAGCCTGTTTAGTAACAAAGCGAAAACCAAAGCCTAGTCACCTAACCTCTGGTCCAGAACTCCTGCAACAATCCAACACCTATGTAGGATGAGTCTCCCTAACCAGAAACTCCAAAATCCACAACTTTTTGAGTGCTGACTTGACGCTCAACGAAATGTTCATTGGAGCAGCTCAGATTCTGGATTTTTGAATTCAGGATGCTCAACCAGCAAGTATAATACAAATATTCAAAAATCCAAAAATGTAAAAAAATCTGAGACACTTCTGGTTCCAAGCAGTTTGGATGAGGGATATTCAACCTGCATTTTTTTTTTCCTCTAACGAAGGAAATTAAAAACGAGGCCCGAGCAAAGTCATTCAATCCATACTAAAGTCATTCAATTGTTTAATTAGTACCCATTTAAAGTTAAGTGCTACCCACAGATATTTAAAAAGATGAACACATACATGCCTATAATCCCAGAATTTTGGAAGGCCAAGGCGGGAGGATCGCGTAATGTCAGGAGTTCAAGACCAGCCCGGCCAGCATGGTGAAACTCCATCTCTTCTAAAAATGCAAAAATTAGCCTGGCGTGGTGGCGCACACTTGTTATCCCAGCTACTTGGGAGGCTGAGGCACGAGAATTGCTTCAACCTTGGGGGAGTACGTTGCAGTAAGCCAAGATCACACCACTGTACTCTAGCCTGGACAACACAGCAAGACTCTGTCTCAAAAAAAAAAAAGAAAAAAGAAAATTAATTTAAATTGTATTTTCAAATGGAGCCCATGTTCCCAGAACACAAGCCCTGCTCTATGCTCCAAGGGCACACAGGGTGCCCCCTTATCTTAATACTCACCATACTCGCCATATTCCATGGCAGCCATTGGCACATGTCTGTCCATCGCACTAGACTTCCTGTGCATGAGGCAGGAATCATATATTATTACCTTTCTGTTCCCACTGTCTGGCCTAGAAGACACTCAGTAAATGATTACTGAACTAAGTCAGTTACTAAGACAGGTTAAACTTGTATTAAGAAAATTGGTTTAATAAGTTTGCCAATGCAGCATTCATACCACACAGCTTAAATCTCAACCCACGCATTTATTTTGTGTTCTGCTAGATTATCACCTATTAACATTCAGGAGGCACCTGGTATGTGCTAGGCATTACTAACTGCTGGGGACCTAGCAGTGACAAAACAACATTCCTTGTTCAAAGAGAAGTTCTAGTATAAAGAGGAATAGAAGGAACAGGCTAGATTGATGAGAGAGCTAAGAAAAAGACAGGCTGCCATGGGAAGCACCTGGTCTTGTCTGGATGGTACATAGTTAATGAAGTCTGAGTGCTTCGTATAGCATAAGATCATCTCCTCCAAAGAAGCGAATGAAGCTTTGATTCCCCAGTACCAGAAGTCACCATAAAGGTGCATACAGCCACATGCTTAGTGTAGGAAGTGAAACCAAACAAAGCTTCAACTTCCAGAGGCAACGGTCCAATTATGAAATCCTCTGGCTATGTTCAATTGAAATTCAAGGTATTCAAGAGGCCAATATTTAAGCGATAAATTAACCCAACCACTTAAAACTAAAGTAGTCTTTGGTTCAAGGGGTAAGGGTATAGTACCTTTTACAAATTTATTAACTCTTAATATTTACATTTAAATATGATGATGATGGTGTAATAATAACTTTACTGAGTAGTTGCTATGTGTTAGGCACCAAACTAAGCACTTTACACACACATTTGCACGATCCTGTGAGACGATAACGACCCCTTGTCATCCCATTTCATAGATGAAAGTCAGGTTTATATAAGCTTAAAAACTTGCCCCAAATGACACAGCTAGTTAGCAAAACCCAGGCAGCCTGACTCCATAGGCCTTGCTTAAAGAAGTAATATTTATAAACTGTCCAGCACAGAGGTGATACAAACAAGAGTTCAATAAATGCCTGAAGAGTACTTCATATCCAAAATCGTTTCCCGCCAATCAAACTAGACTTACTCTGGTTCTGCATAACCAACTGTCAAATTATTGTTCCATGAAGAAATGGTGGAATGGGTAGAGATCAGAATAGAGTGAATAACTGGTAAATATACTTCATGGCAGGTAGTAACAGGATGTGGCATTTGGCTATTTCCACATTTATTTGCATAACATTGTTTTCAGTTCTAAAGCACAAGAACCATTCTAAGCTGGTGAAAGCATAAGGCACATCTATGATCCAGGCCTCCAATTCGCTGTGGAGCAGTGGTTCTCAACCTTTACGGTATATCCGAACCACCTGGGGGTTTTTAACAGCACCATAGCTGCCCAGGCTCTATTCTTGCAGATTCTATTTCAACTCGTCTGGAGTAAGCACGCATGCTTTTTTCACAGCCCCCCCCAGATGTAGCTAGGTTTGCAAACCACTGTCCAAGATGCTCTCACACTTCCGCTCAGTTCAACACACACTCACTGAGATTCTAAGCACTACGAATCGGGCTAAGTTAACAATTCAGACTCCACTCCCCAATAATATTGGCAAAGAAACCAATATCAGAGATTATTACAGTCCAAACCAAATACATTGCCGGGTGAAAAAAAATGCCCTGGCATAGTTTGCCATACAAAACAACTTCCTGTATCTTCCCGGTCAGTAGCCTAGAGACTGACTCTGAGCCATGAGAATTCAGAACCAGGGGAAAATGCCAGTCTGAGGCATCTGCCACACTCCTAGCACACCCCAAAAAGTGCCCAGCTACATTTCACATCCACTGTCCTAACGGGTGTCGAAATAGGGAAGAGCAGTACAATACAGAAAACAGAGCCTGCTGGGCATCAAAAGCCTGGGGAATTCCAGTCCTAGCCCTGCTACCAATCGGTCTGGTCACTTCTCTCTGGTCCTGGTGTGGCCAACAGTTCACGCGAGAGGGTGAGGTATAAAAACACAGATGTCAGGCCAGCTCCAACATCCAAAATACATAGAAATTAAAAAGCATTAAGGTGATATCAAGGAATGTATGCCATCAACCAGAAAAGTCACTGAAGTATTCCTTTTTCCATTCTTAAGAAATCAAAAGTGGAAGCAGAAAATTGAGCAATCAGCCTACCAAGTTGACTGGGGCAACAGAATACACTCACGGATTCTGCTCACAACAGCGGGGGTGACAGACCAACAGGAGAACTGCAGAGTGTCCCTCTCTCCTCTGTCCACCCATGCCAACAGCACGTGAGTGCGTCCACACGCAGCGCCCAGTCTCCTGTTCCACTGATGCCAGCGTCCACTCACCACAAGCCTACTAAATGCCACATGTACTATGATGCTCCTTCATCTCATCACCATAGACATCCCTGCTGGAGGTGAGTATGTGATAGACAAAAATCACAGAGGCCTAGGGAGGTTGAGACCCGCATTCCCACTGTGGTGAGGGTGTGCTTGAGAGGGACCCCACGACTGGGCCCTCCATGCCGCTCTCCTCAGTAATCACTCCCAGACCAGAGCAGCGAGGGGGAATTTTCTTCCTCTCACTATTTTCAGCCCCTTGGCTGACCCAGCATTCCCCAGAAAGCTATGAAGTCCTGGCAGCTCTGAGGCCACAAAGCCATAAACACACAGGACACACAGCCCATCTGTCTCTAATGGGTCTTTTACTTGTCATGCTGGTCATTTCTAAGAGCAGATGGCTTAAGAAAGACATGGCAAGTTACCACGAAATGACCCCTCCACTCCTCCGTGGGGGAAGGCTGACTAGCGAGCAGTCAGGCCGGCTTTCTTCCCCCACTCCCTGCATTCTTGTCCCCAAGGAGCCACAGACAATCCCACCATATATAGGCAGGAGACAGCCACCTCCTTCCTACAGCTGGAGGGGGACAGGGTCCTCTCGGGACTTTCTAACTGCATGAAAACCAACCTGTGAGCTGTACTGACCCGGGCCTCACCCATGTTGCAGGCATGTACAACACAGGTGCCCAGTGGTATCATGAGGCACAACTACGAATGTGCTTTCCATCGTTTTCATACAATGATTCCAGAACCGCTATCCACACAGCTCCACTTCTCACACATATGACGTGCTTCACGGATTACCCAGCATTTTCACCACGCCCCTCATCCGCTCCTCCCAGCAGCCTTGTGTGATCCCTTGAGTATACTTCCTCATACTGAGGTTTGATACCAAAACTTTCCCAAGAACATCCAGGTAGTGTTAGAAACAGGATATGAGGGCTTCTGATTCTAGAACCAGTATTTGTACCACTATTCCACACGGGCCCCTCCAGGGATTTCTGCCTGATCTTAAAATGCAGACAGCAAATTCATCTCTCTACAGTCCTGGGGTTCCCTATAGAAAAGAAGTAAAACTTCTAACAGAAAGCTTAGACTTATTTGGAAGGCTACCCTGGGATATTTCTTTTAAGTTAGTTTTTCATGTTTTGGAAAGATTGTTCCAATGGCAATGCGCGGCATGAAGTGTAGAAAGGATTCCATGATGAGACAGAGAAACAATTCGGTGGCTCTTACAACAGTTCAAATGAGGCATGAGGCACAACCAGAAAGGACAGAGGGAAAATGCATTGGAAAGAAATGCAAAATGAAGTCCACTCAGACCCAGGATGGAGAAAAGGGGATTGAGGATGATGGTGGTTTCTAGTTTGAAAGACGGATGAACAAGGATGTCATGAACTACTGCAGAGTGGTGTCTGGGGCCTGAGTGCACCAGTTTGTTTAACCATTCACCTGCTGAGCAGTCTTCGTGCTGTTTCCAGTTTCCAGCCTTTATAAATAATGCTGCTATGAACAGATACATGAAGGCTTTTGTGTGAACATAAGTCTTCATTTCTCTGGGATAACTGCCCATGAATGTGAGTGCTGCATCCTATGGCATTTGCACGTTCAGTTTTTTAAGAAACTGTCAAGCTGTTTTCCAGAATGGCTGTACCATCTTCCATTCCCACCAGCCAAGTGTGAGTCATCCCGTTTCCCCACATCCTCACCAGCACTGGTCTTGTTACTACTTTTTATTTTAAGCATTCTGATAGGTGTATAGTGACGTGGCTTTAGTGTGCATTTTTTCTGACGGCTCATGATGTTGAACATGTTTTCATGTGCTTGTATGTTATCTGAAATGTCTCTTCAGGTCTTTTATTCATTTTCAAAGTAGTTGATTTGGTTTCACTGAATTTTGATAGCTCTTTATATATTATAGATATGAGTCCTTTATCAGACATGTGATTTGCAAATAGTTTCTCCCAGTCTCCAGCTCCTCTCTTCATCTTTATTTTCCATTTTCCATTTTAGTCCATGATCCATTTTGAGTAAATTTTTGTATGAGGTATGAGGTTTAGATCAGAGTTCAGTTTTTTTTCCTATGAATAATCAGGTAGCCAGTAACTTTTTTTAAGAGACAAGGTCTCACTCTGTCACCCAGGCTGGAACATAATGACAAGATCAGAGCTCACTGCAGCCTCAACTCCTGGGCTCAAGTTATCCTCCTGCCTCAGCCTCCTGGAGTAGCTGGGACCACAGGCAGGTGTCACCATGACCAGTTAGTTTTTTTAGTTTTTGTAGAGACAGGATCTTGTGCTATGTTACCCAGGCTGGTGTGGAACTCCTAGGCTAAAGTCATCATCCCACTTATATGGGGGCAGGCAGTGGCACATGCCTGCAATCACAGCACTTTGGGAGGATGAAGCAGGTGACTCACTTGAACCCAGGAATTCCAGACCAGCCTGAGCAACAGAGGGAGGTCCTGTCTCTGCAAAAAATTTTAAACGTTAGCTAGGCATGGTGTTGTACACCTGTGGTCCCAGCTACTTGGGAGGCTGAAGTGGGAGGATCTCTCGAACCTATGAGCCTGAGGCTGCAGTGAGCCATGATTGCACCACTACACTCCAGCCTGGGAGAAAGTGAGACCCTGTCTCCAAAAAAAAAAGAAAAAAAAAAATGCTAGAGCATCATCCATATTAAAGACAGGTATTGTCTTTTTGAAAATTTAATTACAGTCATATAATGGACATGTAAAATGTCCAGTTTGAAAGTTTGAAAAATATATAACTCTAAGTTATATATTCTTACCTTAAAATTCTGATTCCTACCTAAGATATCGCATACTGTTTACATAAGTATCACAATGCCTGGACAA
>NW_022335053.1:0-1750 GCF_002776525.5 Piliocolobus tephrosceles
AAGAAGGCTTCAGTCCATCAAACCTCTCAGAGCTAAAGGAGGAATTATGTACCCAGCGCAAAGAAACTAAAAATCTTGAAATAAAAGTGGAAGAATTGACAGCTAGACTAATTAATGCAGAGAAGGTCATAAACGAAATGACAGAGATGAAAACCATGTCACGAGAAATACGTGACAAATGCACAAGCTTCAGTAACCGACTCGATCAACTGGAAGAAAGAGTATCAGCGATTGAGGATCAAATGAATGAAATGAAGCGAGAAGAGAAACCAAAAGAAAAAAGAAGAAAAAGAAATGAACAAAGCCTGCAAGAAGTATGGGATTATGTCAAAAGACCAAATCTACGTCTGATTGGGGTGCCTGAAAGTGAGGGGGAAAATGGAACCAAATTGGAAAACACTCTACAGGATTTCATCCAGGAGAACTTCCCCAACCTAGCAGGGCAGGCCAACATTCAAATTCAGGAAATACAGGGAACGCCACAAAGATACTCCTCCAGAAGAGCAACTCCAAGACACATAATTGCCAGATTCACCAAAGTTGAAATGAAGGAAAAAATCTTAAGGGCAGCCAGAGAGAAAGGTCGGGTTACCCACAAAGGGAAGCCCATCAGACTGACAGCAGATCTCTCGGCACTAACTCTACAAGCCAGAAGAGAGTGGGGGCCAATATTCAACGTTCTTAAAGAAAAGAATTTTAAACCCAGAATTTCATATCCAGCCAAACTAAGTTTCATAAGTGAAGGAGAAATAAAATTCTTTACAGATAAGCAAATGCTTAGAGATTTTGTCACCACCAGGCCTGCCTTACAAGAGACCCTGAAGGAAGCCCTAAACATGGAAAGGAACAACCGGTACCAGCCACTGCAAAAACATGCCAAAATGTAAAGACCATCGAGCCTAGGAAGAAACTGCATCAACTAATGAGCAAAATAACCAGTTAATATCATAATGGCAGGATCAAGATCACATATAACAATATTAACCGTAAATGTCAATGGACTAAATGCTCCAATTAAAAGACACAGACTGGCAAACTGGATAAAGAGTCAAGACCCATCAGTCTGCTGTCTTCAGGAGACCCATCTCACATGCAGAGACATACATAGGCTCAAAATAAAAGGATGGAGGAAGATCTACCAAGCAAATGGAGAACAAAAAAAAGCAGGGGTTGCAATCCTAGTCTCTGATAAAACAGACTTTAAACCATCAAAGATCAAAAGAGACAAAGAAGGCCATTACATAATGGTAAAGGGATCAATCCAACAGGAAGAGCTAACTATCCTAAATATATATGCACCTAATACAGGAGCACCCAGATTCATAAAGCAAGTCCTTAGAGACTTACAAAGAGACTTAGACTCCCATACAATAATAATGGGAGACTTCAACACTCCACTGTCAACATTAGACAGATCAACGAGACAGAAAGTTAACAAGGATATCCAGGAATTGAACTCATCTCTGCACCAAGCGGACCTAATAGACATCTATAGAACTCTCCACCCCAAGTCAACAGAATATACATTCTTCTCAGCACCACATCACACTTATTCCAAAATTGACCACATAATTGGAAGTAAAGCACTCCTCAGCAAATGTAAAAGAACAGAAATTATAACAAACTGTCTCTCTGACCACAGTGCAATCAAACTAGAACTCAGGACTAAGAAATTCAATCAAAACCGCTCAACTACATGGAAACTGAACAACCTGCTCCTGAATGACTACTGGGTACATAACGAAATGAA
>NW_022335057.1:0-4395 GCF_002776525.5 Piliocolobus tephrosceles
AGTAAAAGTCTGCTTGTGGCAGACATGAAGACGTGCAGCTCAGCACCTCCTTCAAGAAATGGCTCATTGCCCAGCTCTGGAAAGTGTGCAACACCTCGAGATCCATCTCAGCTTTTGAGTGCTAGTTACTCAGAAGTGGCCATGACTGACAGTGGCTAGGGAGAATCTTCCAAAGGGAAAAGCTTTAGCCACTACACCTGGGCATCCTCTGTGTGGAAAGGAAAGTGGTTCAGGATTAGAACATATCGACTCATATAAAGTTGCAAATAACCTGGCTGGTTTGTCGGGGCTCTGGAATAGAATCTTTGGAAGATCAAAGACAAAAAAGTCTAAGGTAGAGACAAAAGGATGAACATGTAAAAGAGACAATGTGTGAAGATCACGGCATCACATATTAGTGGCCAGCAGAGAACACACTGCAGACACACCGCCAACCAAGTACAATAAATGAGTTAGCCAGTTGAAGTCAGCAACCATCCCAGTGCTTGCTCAATGACTCACTAATGCCATAGCCATGAAGTCAGAGATGGAGGCTATGCAACAGCCCAGAAGCAGAGATTCCCACAAACCAGGACCTGAATCACTACAGCTATCTCTGAGTGTCCAACCTACCAGCCACAGAGACAATTTGTTCCCCATGTTACTACTATTCAAGGAGACTAGCAAGCCATTTGGTGGCATTTATTTATTCTTGTAGGAACACTTTCTGTTCTTACAGATACTTATTGCTGATACTGGTTTGCCTTTCCTCCCTGCAGAGCCTCAGTTAGCACCACCATCCAGGGGCTCCCAGAGTGCCTAACATGTAGGCATACAGTTCCATGTAATGCAGCTTCTGACCAGGACAGCCGCTTAGAGCAAAGGATGAGCAGTAGTCCCACGACCATGAGATCCACTGGTTGTCTCATACACTCCAGTCAGCGGAAGCTGCCTGATGGGATGGAAAGGTCTGTTGAATGTGCAGCTGAAGTACTAGTTGGGAGGCAATACTCTGTGAGCCTGGGGTTCCATCCATCAGGAATTAGAAACCTCTCTATGGCATTGTACCTCCAATAGGAAAAATACATAGATCTTCATAGGAGATACATAGGGAATCAAGCGGCTGAATCAGGAGTGGCCCATGTACTAGCATTCTTAATGACTTACTGGGAAATTGTGTGCTTCTCATTCCTACAATTCCTGGCTTTTCAAGTTTAGAGGTTGTGATACCCAAAAGGCATACACTGTCACCAGTAGACACAACAATTCTTCTGAACTAACAGCTATGGCCATCACCTGGCACTTTAGATACCCATATCTAAGGAAGAGAAGGCCATGAAATGAGTCATCATTTTATCAGACCACTGAACAGGATTAGTAAAAGTAGATAGAGCAGTTCTTATGCAATAGGGGTAGTAGAAATAAGTGTGGAATACAGGTTATCCACTGATTACTTCTGGGTACTCTTTTGACCAATTGTGTTAGGTTGGTGCAAAAAAATGGCAGTTTTTGCCATTCCTTTAATGGTGAAAATTAAATAAATGGCATAAATAAAAATTAAATTAATGGCATTCATTACAGTAATGGCAAACACTGCAATTACTTTTGCTCCAATCTACTAACAATAAAAGAGTAAGGGCAGGAAACTAGGCTGAGAAGAATAGATTTACCAAGAACTCAGGTCCCTCAGGAATGAGGGTTCTGAACACAGCATTCTGAACACAGTATTCTCCCCACCAAGATAAGCAGATGTAATAGCTAAGGAGAATGGGAGTTTGAATGGATAGAGGAGGAAAGAGATGGGCAAAGTACAGTTGCAGCCCTGAAATGAGAAGCTAAAAGGAGAATGCAATTTTAGCCACGAGTTTTTATTGCCTCAATTTCCTCCCAGGAGTAGCTATTCCCCAAATGAATATGAATGAAGGGAATCTGTAGAGCACAGGGATGGATAAGGCAGACACAAAGAGAGAGAACTCAAGTTCTCCTTCAAGTAAGGACCTGCTTTTCTGAACTATGAAGAGTGTGGTCAACTGGCAACTTTCTACTGTTAACTTCAGGTGTGCTTTACCTTCTGAGTTGAGGTCATGTGCTCCTGCTAGTGACCTTAGTCAGTGACTGGGCAAGACCGTGACACAAGGTCTAGCAATGTCTGCTCACTGCAGAACTACTCTAATATTTGCCCTAGCCCCCACTGGGCTCAATGAGATTTTGTCATGTTTGCATCACAGGCTCTCAACATGACATGCTCAATCCTGTTTGTTCCTTTTACTTTCACAGATGTGATCCTCCATAAGCTTTCACCCTCCTAACTCCATCTTACTGTCATTTTCTGTAGGAGCCAACCAGCCCACTATTAAAAATATGTATTTTTTAAATTTTCAGGAGGCAGTTAATGATTCAGAATAAGAGAATTTTGACTCTTAGGAAACTGTTCTTCCTGTTGCAATGTCACATACATCATGCCTTTGTTTAGTTTGGAAAAAAATGTAACATTTCTCTAAAATATATCTAAAATATATTCTCTAAAATACATTCTCTTAAATGCTCCCTACAACTTTTACAATTTAGGATGATGTGGTCTGTATCAGCATGGAAGCATTATGTTCTTTTCTTTTTTTAAAAAATTTTTATTATACTTTAAGTTCTAGGGTACATGTGCACAACATGCAGGTTTGTTACATATGTATACGTGTGCCATGTTGGTGTGCTGTACCCATTAAATTGTCATTTACATTAGGTATATCTCCTAATGCTATCCCTCCCCACTTTCCCTACCCCACGACAGACGCTGGTGTGTGATTTTCCCCTTCCTGTGTCCAGGTGTTCTTATTGTTCAATTCCCACTTGTGAGTCAGAACATGCGGTGTTTGATTTTTTGTCCTTGTGATAGTTTGCTGAGAATGATGGTTTCCAGCTGCATTCATGTCCCTACAATGGACATGAACTTATCCTTTTTTATGGCTGCATAGTATTCCATAGTGTATATGTGCCACATTTTCTTAATCCAGTCTGTCACTGATGGACAATTGGGTTGGTTCGAAGTCTTTGCTATTGTGAATAATGCCACAATAAACATACGTGTGCATCATCATTATATTCTTTTCCATTGTAAAGGTTATAATGTTTACATAATCTAGCTACCCAATAAGAACACAGAAAGTTCAGGTAAGCCAAGCAAGATGGGCAGCAGTGTCAATGCCCAAACATGTTCTCTTATTTTCTTTTCTCTGACCTTTAAAATAACTTCTTGAGAACATTTAAAGTAATTTTTTACATTCAAGCATGAGTTTTACTTATGGTTGATTCTGGGTTACCTCAGATGCTGAAAAAAAATGAAAAAATATTTTTTAGTGGAAAGAACTCATGTTTTTAGTCAGAATCAACAAAGTTAAGTCCTGGATTTTATCTCCTCATCCAGCAAGTGACATTGGGAAAGATATTTAATCTCTTTGTTCCTTTACTTTCTAATGTATAAAATACAATAATTATGATACCTATCTCAAGTTTTTTCTCCAAGGCGTGATAAGATAACGAGGGTTTCTGGAACACAGAAATCAAATCAAGAAATAATAGTTTCCTGAAATTACAGTAGGCAAGTAGGGGCCAATATCTGGAAAAGGAAAGATGCAGTGAACTCTCACACCTAGTATGAGCCAGGCATGTGGTTATTTGCATTGTGTATGACAAAACTTTTTTCAATGTAGATAATAACCTTGTGAGTTGACTATAAATATCCTTGCTTTATGGCTAGAAAATATAGGTCTCTGAAAGGTGAAATAATTTGCCCAAAATGATATTCTACTCAGGTAGTGAGGATAGGAAAGTTTTCGAATTAGCCACAAAGTCATTAATAATAATTAGATACCAAAAGTGAATTAGAATTGTAATGTTAGATTGAGGTGTGCTTTCTCATCTCTGCTCTACCCTTATGTATATGGTGAACACATACATTCACTGTGTGTTTTTATGAGAGGTAGAGATGGAGCTTGCTTTTAAAGGACAACTTGCCTGTGGGTATAAAGTTAATCAATAAAGGCATTTACTACAAAATCGCATTGCTTTTAAAGATATATCAAAAAATCAAAATAATGTGGAAATATTAATGTATTAGAGATTTTACTGGGTCCACATTATCAGATGTAACTAACTTTTTAAAAAATTTATTATACTTTAAGTTCTGGGATACATGTGCAGAATATGCAGGTTTGTTACATAGGTACACATGTGCCATGGTGGTTTGCTACACCCATCAACCCATCACCTACATTAGGTATCTCTCCTAATGCTAACCCTCCCCCAGCCCCCCAAGCCCCCAACAGACCCCGGTGTGTGCTGATTCCCTCCCAAGGTCCATGTGTTCTCATTGTTTAACTCCCACTTCTGAGTGAGAACATGTGGTGTTTGGTTTTCTGTTGT
>NW_022335058.1:0-1470 GCF_002776525.5 Piliocolobus tephrosceles
GCCAGTATGGAGTCTAAGGATGATGCTGGCCTCATTCTTAGGAGGACTCAGGGGAGGCCAGCATTGTCCTTATACCAAAAATGGCCAGAGACACACATGAAAAAAGAGAAGTCCCTTTTTTTCAATTTTTTTGAAATACTTTCAGCAGAAATGGCACCAAGTACTATTCATACATCTGGTAAAATTTGGCTAGGAGTTTTCTACCAGAGACTATAGGGTTTTCTAAGTGTAGACATACAATTCACAGAGAGAGATGGTTTGACTTTCTTTATACTTATTTTAATGTTTTTATTTCTTACTTTCACCTGATCAATCTGGTTAGAACTTTCAGTACATGTTGAATAGGAGTGGTGTGTAGGAACATCCTTGTCTACCCTATTTCAAAAGGGGAATTCTTCCTGGTCCTGGATGTTTTCTGGTTTGTAGGTTTTTTATTACTGATTCAATTCTGGAACTCTTTACTGGTCTCTTCAGGGGTTCAATTTTTCTTTTTTATTTTTTGGAAGATTTTTCTTCCAATCTTGGGAGATCATATGTTCTCAGGAATTTACCCTTCTGCTCTACATTTTCTAGTTTATTTATATAGAGGTACTAGTAGTAGTCACTGGAGTTTTAGTTTTTTGTATTGTTGTGGCATTGGTAGTAATGTTCTGTTTGACCCAAGATTTGACCAAATGGGCCTAACAGACAACTATAGAATTCTTTTCCCAAAAACATAATAATATACACTCTTCTCATCTGCACATGGCACATCCTCTAAAATCAACCACACAATCTGCCATAAAACAATTCTCAAAATACTAAAAAACAAACAAAGAGGAAACAAACACATCAAACACCCTTTTAGACCACTGTGCAATAAAAATAGGTATCAATACTCTGAAAATGCAGCTTTATTGTGTTTGTTTGGATCCTTTTTGTCCTTATACATCTAACTACTGAGCTATTATTTATTCCTTCAAAGAAACAACTTTTGGATGTATTTATCTTTTTTTATTATTATTATACTTTAAGTTCTAGGGTACATGTGCATAACGTGCAGGTTTGTTACATATGTATACTTGTACCATGTTGGTGTGCTGCACCCATCAACTCGTCAGCACCCATCAATTCATCATTTATATCAGGTATAACTCCCAGTGCAATCCCTCCCCTCTCCCCCCTCCCCATGATAGGCCCCAGTGTGTGATGTTCCCCTTCCCGAGTCCAAGTGAGCTCATTGTTCAGTTCCCACCTATGAGTGAGAACATGCGGTGTTTGGTTTTCTCTTCTTGTGATAGTTTGCGAAGAATGATGGTTTCCAGCTGCATCCATGTCCCTACAAAGGACACAAACTCATCCTTTTTTATGGCTGCATAGTATTCCATGGTGTATATGTGCCACATTTTCTTAATCCAGTCTGTCACTGATGGACATTTGGGTTGAGTCCAAGTCTTTGCTATTGTGAATAGTGCCGCAATAAACATACGT
>NW_022335059.1:0-2276 GCF_002776525.5 Piliocolobus tephrosceles
TCCTGGTTTCCCATAAACAACCCCCTCCTTTCCTTTGCTCCCCATTGGGCCTTTACCTTATTTGGGAAAGTTTAAGTTTTTAGCCAACTGGGATCAGCTTAGATTGTGTGGTCCAGCTCCAGCCAATGGAGACAGGACACAATAGTAGAAACAACTTGCGATAGGAATAAAAACCCTTGGTTTCCTTTGTTCTGGGTGCTCTCGTGGCAATCAGGCTTATGGGTAGCACCCTTCTGCAGAAGTAACAATTGCCTTGCTGAGAAATCCTTTGTTCAAGTGTTCGTTTTCTTTGTGACTCCAAGCTTTATTTCTAACAATTTTCTGGGGGCTCATCCAGGATTCCCATTCTCCTTTGGTAAGGGGTCTTTGGTCACCCCATCTAGGGGAAGTGCACCCCACTGCTCCACTATAGTGGCCCCAGGGACAGGGGATTGGGACTACCCATAGTGACAAATAAATCCAGGCTCTCAGCAATGAGGAAGGAGAAGGCCTGCAAGTACCATGACGACAAGGTAACTCTGTGCACAGACCAAGGTAAAAAAAGGTCACAAGGGCAACAGTATTTCTTTGGTGGTCAAGATATTCTGGAGGTTAAAGGGCATGAAAAGTAACAAGCATTACTGCAGTGCAGAGTGAGTGAGTCCAATCTGTGATTCCGTGGGCACCTCTTACGGCTTATGGTGGCCCTCTGGTAGGGATCCTGATCTTGGGGTTTATACAGTCCTGCTGATGCTAAGGGGAGCCTAATTTCCTCTGGGAAAGCAATCAGAGTGGACGAAGCAAAAGCAGAAGAGTGCAAGGAACCTCCAGGGTAGGGATTAAACCTCCAAGGAAGGATAGGTGAGCCTATCTCTAGTTCGAGGGACTGAGCCTAACCAGTATTCAACATGGGAAATACCCTGAGTAAGACAGAAGGTAAAAAGGAAAAGGCAGACAGTGAAATCACCTCTGATAGTCCTTTAGGACTCATGTTAAAATATTGGAAGGATACAAGAGGACTAAACGTGAGAAAAAGCAACAGATGATAAAGTATATTGTTTCATTTGGACCAAGGAACCTATTCTAAAGCCTTCAGTTTTCTGGCCAAAATTCAGGTCAAATGAGGATTGAACTTGCCAGCTTTTAATACAATATGTAAATGATAAGAGTCCTGTTTCCCAGGAGAAAATACATTATGTCCTGTGTTAGCAGCAAGGGCCCATCCTCCTTTGTCATCTAAAAACTAAAGGAGACAAGCCAGAAACTACTTCTCATTAAATTAATACCCCTTACTCCAAGAACCCGCCAACACATGGGACCCCTTAAACCATCTTCCCGCACCAAATCTTCTTCCCCCCACCCAGTAGACCAAAATCTCCCACCTCCCCCTCCAGTACATATAACAGTCCCAGACCTTTCCCCTACTCAGATTTTTTTCCCTCTTTATAACTCTGATTCTTGGGGTCATCCCCAGCTTGAATGCCCTCCCTCAGAAAGACTTCAACATGAGTTAGAACAATGTAAAAAGGATATCCAAAACTTCCTTTTTCCCCCTTCCTCTAGGGGTTTGGCTACAAACCTCTTCACATTGAGGGAAATGAGTCTAGGAGGAGGGGGCATTGGCTTTGTAAATGCTCCCCTGACAAGTTCAGAAGTCCGGAGCTTGAAGAGGGAACTTGAGGCACTCTTAGACGATCTCTATGGAGTGGAAGATCAAATTGATCAATTTTTAGGACCCCAGTTTTATACTGGGGCTGAGTTAATGTCCATCATAGGCATCCTTTTTTCAGGAGAAGAAAGGAGCAGGATGCATAGGGCCGCTATGACCATTTGGGAGCATGAGCATCCTCCCGGTCAAAATGTCCCTGCAGCCAAACAGAAATTTCCTGCTCAAGATCCCCAGTGGGATAATAACAACATAACTCATAGGAGGAATATGAGAGACCTGCAAGAAATGACAATAAAAGGAATTAGAGAATGGGTACCCCGCACCCAGAATGTAATCAAAAGTTTTAACATACGGCAAGAAAAGGCTGAGGGGCCTATGGAATTTTTTAATAGGCTTAAGGAACAAATGAGGAAATATGCTGGTTTGGATGGAGAAGACCCACTTGGACAAGGAATGTTAAATGTTCACATTGTCACAAACAGCTGGCCAGACATTACCAAGAAATTACAAAAGACAGAAAATTGGAAGGACCATCCCATAGGGGAACTCTTAAGGGAGGCCCAAATGTTGTATGTACAAATGGATGAAGAAAAGCAAAAGCACAAAGCAAAGATTCTGCTGTCCTTAC
>NW_022335061.1:0-9650 GCF_002776525.5 Piliocolobus tephrosceles
AAAGTATGTCTGGGCTCTGGACTAGGGTGAATGAAATTCAGATCCCAGCCCTACTATTTCCTGGTTGTAGAATCTTGGTCACTTACTATTTGTTCCAAACCTTTTTGTCATCATCTGTAAAATGAGAATGGTAATATTAGTGTGCACTGTTTGTGGGAGGAGGACTGGCAAGAATATGAGAGTAGGAGTTTGGGCTCTTGAGCTTTGGGCCTGGCCTTCAAATTTCCACTCTTTCACTCACTAGCTAAGGGGCCTTGGGCAAGTACCTTATTGTGACTGTGCCTGTTTCCTCAAAGAGAGTCACGGTAATGTAGTACTCAACCGATAGGACTGAAGTGACTATTGCATGAATCAGTATTTGCAAAGAATTCAGAATAGTTCCTGGCACACAGCACTATGATAGCATTAGCTAGTATTATTATTCCCTACATTGCTGTTGAGCATTTGTCCTAGTGCTTGGCACATAGTAACTGCTCAATAAATACTACTTTATATCATTAAAATATTAGAGGCTGCCCAGCCATTTCCTGAGACATCTACTACAAAAGAATTGTGCATGGTTTGATTTTGTTTTTCACATGATTTGGATGATACAGGAAGAGGGACTGGGAGTCGTTTGTTCCCCTGCAGGTAGCCCAGCTTCAGTAGAAGGAGAGGAAGCTGGCCCTGAGGTCTGGGTTATCATCCCCATTCTCATAGCACTTTGTTCTGTTTGCCCAGGCCCATTGCTGGAAGACTGGGACATTATCAGCCCCAAAGATGTCATTGGCTCCGACGTGTTGCTGGCTGAGAAACGGTCATCACTGACGACTGCTGCCCTGCCCTTTACACAGTCCATCCTCACTCAGGTGTTTTCAGGGACCCTGGGGACCCAGCTGTGGTTGGAGGGCAGAGCCTACCTGTCACCCTGGTTTTCAGCATGCTGGCTGGCATCTGCCCTTACTCCACGCAGTTGATCCCTCCTTCCTTCTCATAGGTGGGCCGTACCTTGTCTAAGGTCCAACAAGTGCTGAGCTGGTCGTACGGGGAAGATGTCAAGCCCTTCAAGCCACCCCTGAGCGATGCTGAGTTTCACACGTACCTGAACCACGAGGGCCAACTCTCCCGACCCGAGGAATTGCGCCTGCGGATCTATCATGGCGGTGTGGAGCCCTCGCTGCGAAAGGTGAGCATCCTCAGTCATCTGTTGGGTCCATCACTGCTGCACTCATTAACAGCTCCTGAGACACATGCAGTCAGCCACACTGCTGTGGGCGAGGGTGGAGATGTTCCAGGGCACGAAGCTCTCTTTAGGGCGGGGTGAGCAGTCGGAGGCCTAGCAGACTTATCAGAAGGAAGACAGAGGCCCAAGGAGGGTGGGTGGGTGGCGACTGATAGACACTGGGGTGTGGCTCATCTGGAGAATTCCAGCCTCATCCCTTTCACCCCTGGCCAGGTGGTGTGGCGGTACCTGCTGAACGTGTATCCAGATGGACTGACAGGCCGAGAGCGGATGGACTACATGAAACGCAAGAGCCGCGAGTATGAGCAGCTCAAGAGCGAGTGGGCCCAGCGAGCGAGCCCTGAGGATCTGGAGTTCATCCGCAGCACAGTCCTCAAGGATGTACTGCGCACTGACCGGGCCCACCCTTACTATGCGGGGCCTGAGGATGGCCCACATCTACGGGCGCTGCACGACCTGCTCACCACCTATGCCGTTACCCACCCACAGGTGTCCTACTGCCAGGGCATGAGTGACCTTGCCTCACCCATCCTTGCCGTCATGGACCATGAGGGCCATGCCTTTGTTTGCTTTTGTGGCATCATGAAACGCCTGGCCGCCAACTTCCACCCTGACGGCCGCGCCATGGCCACCAAGTTTGCACACTTGAAGCTGTTGCTGCGACACGCTGACCCTGACTTTTACCAATACCTGCAAGAGGCAGGCGCTGATGACCTCTTCTTCTGTTACCGCTGGCTGCTGCTGGAGCTCAAGCGTGAGTTTGCCTTTGATGACGCCCTCCGCATGCTTGAGGTCACCTGGAGTTCGCTGCCCCCTGATCCTCCTGAACATGAGGTAGAGCTGGTTGGACCCCCCAGCCAAGTGGCAGACACTGGTTTTGGTGGCCACAGGGGGTGGCCCGTGCGACAGAGGCACATGCTGAGGCCTGCTGGTGGAGGAGGTAGTACCTTTGAAGATGCTGTTGACCACCTGGCCACAGCCAGTCAGGGGCCTGGTGGTGGGGGGCGTCTCCTGAGACAGGCCAGCTTGGATGGCCTCCAGCAACTCAGGGATAACATGGGCTCCAGGAGGGACCCTCTGGTCCAGCTGCCCCACCCAGCTGCCCTTATCAGCTCCAAGTCCCTCTCCGAGCCTTTATTGAACTCCTCAGACCCACTGCTCTCCTCCTTTTCCCACCCTGATTCCCCATCTTCCTCATCTCCACCATCCACCCAGGAGCCCTCTCCCACTGGTGATATGGCTGTAGGATCCCCCTTGATGCGAGAGGTAGGCTCCCCCAAAGACCCTGGAAAGTCCCTGCCACCTGTACCACCAATGGGCCTGCCCCCACCCCAGGAGTTTGGCCGGGGGAACCCATTCATGCTGTTCCTCTGCCTGGCCATCCTGCTGGAGCACCGCGACCACATCATGCGCAATGGGCTGGATTATAACGAGCTGGCCATGCACTTTGACCGCCTCGTGCGAAAACACCACCTGGGGCGCGTCCTGCGCCGGGCCAGGGCTCTCTTTGCTGATTACCTGCAGTCAGAGGTGTGGGACTCGGAGGAGGGGGCTGAGGCCACAGCCACATCTTGATCAGGCTTTCTCCAGCCCTCCGTTAGCTCCACTACATCTCCATTCTTTGCCATGAGGGCCAACACATGAGACCCCACCTCCCTCCCTGCCTGCCAGCCCTAGACCTGTTGGAGCATAGATCCCTTTCTCCCCAGGTCTAAGTATGTGGGGCTCTGCTTAGGCACTGCCCCACAGAGGCCACGCCTCTTTATTCTGTTTCTGTTGTTTTGTTTTTAACAACTATACTTTGCACACATGAAGGTCACTGTGGTTTGTGTGTTTCTCTGCCTCCTCCCTGGGTTTTGCTGTAGATGGGAGTCCTCAGGGGCCCTTTACCTGATGGAGGGAAAATAATTCACTTGGTGGAGAGAGGCTCCAGCTTCCCCCTTGTGATGGGGAGAGTGGATGCTGAGAATCGGTTCCTGAAGGTGAGCCCAGGTGGGGCACTGCTTGAGGAAGGCCTGAGTCTGTTTTTTTGGTACGTCCATGTGCCTGTAAGTGTCTGTATTATGGCTGTGAATATATGTTTTCAGGACAGCGCCCTGGATGAGAGATAAGAGAGTTCCTGGCTCAAAAAAGGACAAGATTATTTACTGAGATAGGGAAGTATGGGCTACTTAGAAACGTTGGACCGCCACCCCTGGCATTCCACATGTCACCATTTCTAAGATCTTGACCTCTCTGTGAGGTTTATGCACCAATGCTGGCAGCCCTGGGCAGGGGCCTCAGCCTCCTTTTTGTTTTCCACTTCAGACAGGTACCATGCAGATGTTAACAAGGTTTGAGGGAGGCACGTGTCACACATGAGCATGAAAGCCCAATCATCACATTGTTGAATTACAAAAGGATCTAGCGCTCCTATTCTTGTCACTTGCTTTGGAGCCAGTTTGAAGGACTGTGGCCTAGCCCATGCCTAGGGGCCCTAAACTGGGATTCCAGCTCACAGCACCTGTCTTAACCATTTCAGCAATAGAAACCACTTATTTACCTTCTCCATCTCACAATGGACAAACATCAAACACTGATAAAACGCAGGCCATAATAGAATTCACTTCATTATTTGGAGGATAATGATCAAAAAAAGGTCCTTTTTCCCACTGACATGCTCAGAGGATGGGATTCTTTCACAGGCCAGGTGCTGTCATCCACAAAGGATGGGTGAAATAACTGGACTTCTCAGGTCACGGTCTAGCCACACCAGCTTCTCCCAAGTACTAACCAGGCTTGACCCTGCTTAGCTTCAGAGGTCAGACAAGATCTGGCATGTTCCAGATGGTATGGCTGTAAACTGGGCTGGGCTCTGGCCTGAGCTGTTGCACTAGGCAATGCTGCCAAAGATGAGGAGGCATCAGGGCAGTCATTCCCTCTGCTGTTTGCCCCAAGAATGCCATACAAACCTGGGGATGACCCTTAAAAGGCTCCCGTCACCCCCAGTATTGGGGGGAAGCTGACTCTTCCTCAGATGAGAGCCCAGTCCCTTGAAGAGCAGGACAAGACTATTCTGTGTCTAGGGGGCTCAAGCACTGTGTGTGGGTCTTACGAGTGCATTTTGTGGAAATGGGCTCAGACTTCCCAAAGGGCCAATCAACCTATGGGAGTGTCTGGCCTTCTGAGGTCCTGAAATGTCTCTCTTGTCAGTAAACAGCTCATACCCTCTGGGATGCATTCTGTGATTAATGAGCTCAGGTGTTTGAAGGACCAGACAAGCCAATTCTGTGGATGGTAGTTTGGGACCTCTGAGGGACAGAAGAGTCCTTTCTGTGAATAGGAGGCTCAGATACCCTGAAAGGCAGAAACCTCTAATATTCCTCTAGGATACTTGGGGTTTCTGGTTCCTGCAAAGATGGCAGACACCACAAGCTACTGATTCCTTTGCCCGAAACCAACTCTGGAGAAACTAGAGAGGGAAACATGGGTTCCAGAAATTGCAACATAGCAATGAGAGACCCATGGGGAAATGGAAGACTGTCTTTCACTGGTGTGTGTTTGACGGGCGGATGGCCAGAGGCAGTAAACAGAGGATAGGTTAGGGAAAAAGAGATTTACGTTCTGGCTCTCACCTCTCCCCTAGATTGCCTTGGGGAGGTCCCTGTTTGCCCCCTTCATTGGATTAGTCATCCAAACCACTGGTACACATGTCTGGGGAACTAGGATCAGGGCAGCAAGGGCCCTGCAGGGGAAAGAAATAGGCAGCCAGAGGAAATCAGTCCTCCACCTCTCCCACTCCAGACACCCAGGCTGGTGGATTACACCTAAGGAGACTGCCATCTCTCTTTTTTTTTTTTTTTTTGAGACAGAGTCTTGCTCTGTTACCCAGGCTGGCGTGTAGTGGCGCAATCTCGGCTCACCGCAACCTCCACCTCCTGGGTTCAAGGAATTCTCTTGTCTCAGCCTCCTAAGTAGCTGGGACTACAGGCGCCTGCTACCACGCCTGGTTAATTTTTGTATTTTAGTAGAGACAGGGTTTCACCTTGTTGGTCAGGCTGGTCTTGAACTCCTGACCTCAGGTGATCCACCCGGCTTGGCCTCCCAAAGTGCTGGGATTACAGGCGTGAGCCACCGCACCCAGCCAAGACTGCCACCTCTTAAAGCGGTTTTTCCCCGACGGTTTAAAGATGAACCCCACGCTAGGGGGATTGTCAGGTGTCCAAAGAGCAAGTGAGAGGGATAACTGTGCTTCTGTGGTGCCTGTGGCTGTTCAGCCTCTGGCTCCTCTCCCACACATCCTTTTACCCCTGGAGCTCCAGGTCATTGAGCTGACTCGAGTCAGGCCTTCAGCCTTTCCTCAGTATGTTCTATCAGCCAAGAGAGCAGATAATTTCAGGGGTGTGTAAGTTCACCGCCAAAATAACCAGACACCAGGGCAGTATGACTTCCACCAAAGAAAAATAAACTGGACATTCTCCAGTGCTGGATAATAAATTACCCCAAACTTAGCCACTTAAAACATCACAGTTTCTGGGGTGGGTGCGGTGGCTCACGCCTATAATCCCAGCACTTTGAGAGGCCGAGGCAGGCAGATATCCTGAGGTCAGGAGTTTGAGACCAGCATGGCCAACATGGTAAAAACCCATCTCTACTAAAAATACAAAAAATTAGCTGGGCATGGTGGCGCACCTGTAGTCCCAGCTACTTGGGAAGCTGAGGCAAGAGAATTGCTTGAGCCCGGGAGGCGGAGGTTGCAGTGAACCAAGATCGTGACCCTGCACTCTAGCCTAGGCGACAGAGTGAGACTCCGTCTCCAAAAAAAAAAAACAACAACAACAAAACTATCACAGTGGCTGAGGGTCAGGAATCTGGAAGCAGCCTAGCTGGGTGGTTTTGACTCACGGTCTCTCCTGACGTTTTACTCAAGTTGGCAGCCAGGACTGCAGTCGGCTGAAGGTTTCACTTGGCTGACAGACCCACTTCCAACATGGCCCACTCACAGGGTCATTGGCAAGAGGCTTGAGTTTGTCACCACCTGAGCATCTCCATGGGCTCCTTACAACATGTCATCCTAACGAGCAGGTGAGACCGTGACCAAGACAGAAGCCACAATGTCTATCATAACCTCAGAAAAGACAGACCATCACTTCTACTGTATTTTATTGGTCACATAGACCAACCCTAGCACAACATGGGAAGGGGACTCTACAGGGCATGAATACCATGAGGCAGGAATCATCAGGGGCTATATTGGAGGCGGGCTCCTACACTGGGTAACGTATAATATCTGAAGCAGAAGTATTGAAACAGATGAAAAATTTTAAATAAACATAATAAATAAAAACTATTAGAATATAGGACTGGGCGTGGTGGCTTACGCCTGTAATCCTAGCACTTTGGGAGGCCAAGGTGGGCAGAGCATGAGGTCAGGAGATGACACCATCCTGGCTAACACAATGAAACCCCGTCTCTACGAAAAATACAAAAAATTAGCCAGGTGTGGTGGCAGACGCCTGCAGTCCCAGCTACTTGGGAGGCTGAGGCAGAAGAATCGCTTGAACCCAGGAGGCAGAGGTTGCAGTGAGCCGAGATCACGCCACTACGCTCCAGCCTGGGCAACGGAGCGAGATGCTGTCTCAAAAAAAAAAGATTAAAATATAAAACAGGAACTAGAGATTATAAAAAGGACCCCCAAAAATGTTAGGTGTGAGTATGATGGTAGACAAAAACAAAACAGCCCGGCGTGGTGGCTCATGCATGTAATCCCAGCACTTTGGGAGGCCGAGGCAGGAACATCACTTGAGCTCAAGAGTTTGAGACCAGCTTGGGCAACATGGCAAAACCCCATCTCTACATAAAATACATCTCTACATAAAATACAGGTGTGGTGGTGCACCCCTATGGCCCTGGCTACTTGGGAGGCTGAGGTGGGAGAATCACTTGAGCCCAGGAGGTTGAAGCTGGAGTGAGCTGGGATCGTGCCATTGCACTCCAGCCTGGGTGACAAGAGCAAGACCCTGTCTCAAAAAAATAAAAATTTAAAAAAAAAGTGTAAATGGAGAATATGGAATGAGATGTCCCAGTAGTAATTATAAAAATATTTGAAACACAGAGACCCTCACTGAATTTAGTCCAACAGCAATATACACACACAAAGATTGAGAAATATTGAAAATGAAAGGATGGGCTGGGCGCGGTGGCTCATGCCTGTAATCCCAACACTTTGGGAGGCTGAGGCAGGCAGATCACGAGGTCAGGAGATCGAGACCATCCTGGCTAACACAGTGAAACCCCGTCTCTACTAAAAATACAAAAAGTTAGCCGGATGTGGTGGCGGATGCCTGTAGTCCCAGCTGCTCAGGAGGCTGAGACAGGAGAATGGTGTGAACCTGGGAGGCGGAGTTTGCAGTGAGCCGAGATCAGGCCACTGCACTCCAACCTGGCCGACAGAGCAAGACTGTCTCAAAAACAAAAAAAAAAAAAGAAAAGAAAAAGAAAGAAAATGAAAGGATATAGCATACTAAAAGCCCAAAGAAAGCTAAGATAGCTATCCTAATAGCTAAGAAAATAGGTTGGGCGCAGTGGCTTCTGCCTATAATCCCAGCACTTTGGGAGGCCGAGGCGGACAGATCACTTGAGGCAAGGAGTTCAAGACCAGCCTGGCCAACATGGTGCAACCCTGTCTGTACTAAAAATACAAAAATTAGCCTAGAATGGTGGCATGTGCCTATAAACCCAGCTACTCAGGAGGCTGAGTCAGGAGAAGCGCCTGAATCCAAGAGGCGCGGGTTGCAGTGAGCTGAGATTGTGCCACTGCATTCCAGCCTGGGTGACAGAGATGAAGACTCTCAAAAAGAAAAACAGTTGACAAAAAAGCAGAGGAACAAACCCAAAGGATTGAATCGTGGAGGAAATAATATAAGGAAGGAAAAAGATACGATAGAGAATTGTTAAGTAACAATAAAGATTAACAGAATAGGCCAGGTGTGATGGCTCACACCTGTAATCCCAGCACTTTGGGAGGCCAAGGCAGGCATATCACTAGAGGCCAGGAGTTCGAGACCAGCCTGGCCAACATATGAAACCCCGTCTCTACTAAAAATGCAAAAATTAACCAGGCATGGTGGTGCATGCCTGTAGTCCCAGCTACTCAGGAGGCTGAGGCAGGAGAATTGCTTGAACCTGGAAAGAGGAGGTTGCAGTGAGCCAAGATTGTGCCACTGCACGCCAGCCTGGATGACAGAGTAAGACTCCATCTCAAAAATAAATAAATAAAAAACAAACTAAAAAAAAAGAAAAGAAAAAAAAAACAGGCGCAGTGGCTCAGGCCTGTAATCTCAGTGCTTTCAGAGGCCAAGGCAGGCAGATCACTTGAAGGTCAGGACTTTGAGACCAGCCTGGCCAACATGGTGAAACCCCGTCTCTACTAAAAATACAAAAAAAATTAGCTGGGTGCGGTGGCTCACACCTGTAATCCCAGTACTTTGGGAGGCCAAGGTGGGCAGATCACCTGAGGTCAGGAGTTCAAGACCAGCCTGACCAACATGGAGAAACAAAAATACAAAATTAGCCAGGTGTGGTGGCGCATACCTGTAATCCCAGCTACTTGGGAGGCTGAGGCAGGAGAATCACTCAAACCTGGGAGGCAGAGGTTGTAGTGAGCTGAGATTGCACTCCAGCCTGGGTGACAAGCGAGACTTCATCTCAAAAAAAAAAAAAAAAAAAAGCTGGTACTTTGAAAATAATTAATGATGATAGACCTTTGCCGAGACTGATTTAAAACAACACAATGCAAAATGCGTAACAAAGGAAAATTATAGATACAAAAAGGCTACAAATCGTAAGCTAATACACTTGAAAACACAGATGAAAAGCAAAAATTTCGGGAAACATTAAAATGTGGTCAAATGAATGCAAAAAGAAATAGAAAGCTTGAATATAACTTGAATATAACAATAAATTTTCGGAAAAATTAAAATGATAATCAAAGATTCTCCATCTTATTGTAATAAAAAGTCTCAGGCCCAGCCCCAGATGCTTTTGCAGATTGTAGTTCTATCAAACTTTCAAGGAACTGTAATTCCCATCTTATACAAATTGTTCCAGAAAATAGGAAAAGAGAAAAAGCTCTATACCTCATTTTATGAGGCTAAAATAGTCTTGATTCTAAAACCACATAAAGAAAATACTAAACAATAAAGTTATAGACCCACTGGACTTAGGAATATAGATGCAAAAATTCTAATAAAATATTGGCCACCAAACCTGGCCAATAGAGAATTTTTAAATGCATTTCCCTTTAAGATCAGGAACAAGGCAAGGATGTTCACTCAATACTACTCTTTAATATAAAACCAGCTAATGCTATAAGGAAAAAGAAATGAGGTATACATTGTAGAAGGAATTGATAAAACTCATTTGCAAATGATATGAGTGACTACTTTAA
>NW_022335063.1:0-40945 GCF_002776525.5 Piliocolobus tephrosceles
TGGACATTAGGAACTTGTTGGGAATTGGAGCAAATGTGACCCTTGTGTTTTAGCAAACAGGCTGGCAGCATTTTGCCCCTGCCCTAGAGATTTGTGGAACTTTGAACCTGAGAGAGATGATTTAGTGTAACTTGGGTGCTTTTAAAGGTTATATAAAGGTTATAGGGTTATATATTCAGTTATATAAGGGAAGCAGAGCATTAAAGACCAGAACATTTGCAGCTTGACAATGTGTTAGAAAAGAAGATCCCATTCTCTGAGGAGAAATTCAAACTGGCTGCAGAAATTTGCACAAGTAATGAGAAAACCAAAGTTAATCCCCAAGACAATGAGGAAAATGTCTCCAGGGCATATCAAAGGTCTTCATGGCAGCCCCTCCCATCACAGGCCCAAAGGCCTAGTAGAAAAGGTGGTTTTGTAACCTGGACCCAGGGTCCCTCTGCTGCGTGCAGCCTAGGGACTTGGTACCCTGCATCCCAGCCACTCCATCCATGGTTGAAAGGGGCCAACATAGAGCACAGGCCATGGCTTCAGAGGGAGTACCCAAGCCTTGGCAGCTTCCATGTGTTATCAAGCCTGTGAGTACACAGAAGTCGAGAACTGGGGTTTGGGAACCTGTTTCTAGATTTCAGAATATGAACGGAAACACCTGGATGTCCAGGCAGAAGTTTGCTGTAGGAACAGGGCTCTCACGGAGAACTTCTGCTAGGGTGACATGGAAGGGAAATGTGGGGTTGAAGCCCCAACACAGAGTAGCCACTGGAGTACTGCCTAGTGGAGCTCTGAGAAGACGGCCACTGACCCCGAGAACCTAGAATGACAGATCCACTGACAGCTTGCACCGTGCACCTAGAAAAGCTGCAGAAACTCAATGTCAGCCCATGAAAGCAGCAGGAGGTAGGGTATAACCTGCAAGCCACAGGGGTAGAGCTTCCCAAGACTATGGGAACCTACTTCTTGCATCACTGTGACCTGGATATGAGACATGGAGTCAAAGGAGATCATTTTGGAGCTTTAAGATTTGACTGCCCTGCTGGATCTTGGACTTGCATGGGTCCTATAGCCCTTTTGTTTTGGTCAATTTCTCCCATTTGGAAGGACTGTGTTTACCCAATGCCTGTACCTCCATTGAATCTAAGAAATAACTAACTTACTTTTGATTTTATAGACTCATGTGCAGAAGGGACTTGCTTTGTCTCAGATGAGACTGGACTGTGGACTTTTGAGTTAACGCTGAAGTGAGTTAAGACTTTGGGGGACTGTTGGGAAGAAATGATTGATTTTAAAATGTGAGTACATGAGATTTGTGAGGGTCCAGGGATGGAATGATACGGTTTTGTTGTGTCCCCACCCAAATCACATCTTGAATTCCCACATGTTGTGAAAGGGACCTTGTGGGAGGTAATTGAGTCATGGGGGCAGGTCGTTTCCATGCTGTTCTCATGATTGTGAATAACTGTCTCCAAATCTGACCGTTTTGTATGGGGGAGTTTTCCTGAACAAGCTCTCTCTCTTTGCATGCTGCCATCCACCTAAGATGTGACTTGCTCCTCCTTGCCTTTCACCGTGAATGTGAGACCTCCCCAGTCATGTGGAACTGTAAGTTCATAAAGTATAATAAAAAAAATTTCAGTTAAACAGTACCAAATAAATTTTATCATTTTTTCAAGGAATTATTGAGCTGTGTTAAAAAAAAAAAAAAAAAAGCAAAACAAAAAAACCTTCTCTCTTTTGTTAATTGCCCAGTCTCAGGTATGCCTTTATCATCAGCATGAAAATAGATAAATACAGACTGACATTCTATTTGTACTCATGATCCACTAAGGAACACTGATGTCTCTATGATATTTCTCCCAAAATTCTCTAACCTAAATATAATCATTAGGAAACATCAGACAGACACACCTAGATTAATGGATATTCTATAAAATATTTGGCTTATGTTTTTCAAAAATTTCAAAGCTACAAAAGCTAGACAAGGGCTGAGGGTATGTTCCACTCAACTAAAAGTGGCTAACTTGATGCTAATTTCAGGCAATCCTCAGATTGAGCTATGGCCAAGATGATAGTGGTAGTTGATGGGATATAATACTGAAAATGTTGAGACATTTAAAAAATATTGAGTATGGACCAGAATTATATAGTAGTATTGTATCAATGATAAATTCCTGGTTTTGATTGCACTCTTGTAGTTTTGTTAGAGAAACTCCTTATTCTTAAGAGATGGTACCTCTACCCTCAAAATATTCAAAGTTTTTGTACTATCTTTTCAACTTCTCAGTAACTTTCAAATTAGGTAATATAAAAGGTTACAATGTATGGTATAGAGAAAATAAAGACATTTTCTTTAGCATTAATAAATGTCCATTTTACCGTAGCTGGGTTGAACTATATATTAACTTTAATTATTGAGTTATAAGTTACCCAATCAACAATTAATCAGCCAGTGTTAAATTGGCAATATTTGTGCATATGGTATTACACACAGAAATTGGGAGAAATAAAAGATACCTTGGACATGGCTGAGTATTCATAAAGCTTTTAATCTGGTTTGAGATCAAAACTATCAAATATAAATATGACTGAGTTGGGTGATATGTGGAATATTGAGATATGGGAAAGAAAACATACCTTGAAAGGACCACACTGTGAAACAGTAGATTTATTAAATGAGCAGCCTCATGGTTTATCCAGTGCATCTGGATGAGAGAACGAGAAATCTGGGGGGAAATGTGAAATGAGAAATGTATTTATTGAGTATCTAATATATGCTTGTCATTATGCTCAGTGTTGGCTACCTTATTTATTCATCATCACAATGCTGTGAGTTTCATTTGTTTGTTTGTTTCTCACAATTTAGAAATTGGAAAACAGTTACTGAGAAAGTTTAAATAACTTACCCAAGTTTGTGGAGTCAGGATTTGCATTCATGTGGCTCTCATTTAAAAGCCAATTCCTAAAATAAAATATAGCAACCAAGTAATAAAGACCTTAATAAACCATCTTAATCTATCTCTTTGATTTTCCCATTGAAAAAAAGAGAGTGTTAATACCAACCCGCAGTTTATTTCATCCCTAATCTAACGGGGAAAGTAAAATAACTGCCAAATTCCCTCATTAACATGCTAGTAACAGACCTCACAAAGGAAGCCTCCATATCCTTTGTTAGCCTTCACTAGCATGAGTGTCCTTATCAACAAAATGCTTTTATATGATGTACCAGGACCATTCTGATTGCTTGAGTCAAATAAATTAAACTGAAATGTACAGTTTCATAAGTCAAAAAGTATCATGTAAGCTATGCAATTATTAGATTATAAACTAGGGATTTTTGTAACCTAAATTGCATGATGATGTTCCACTTGCATGTTTAATTTGGTTCAGGGCACATTCTCATATGGTGAAGAAATACTTAGGAAGACATGTGGCTGCTCCATAATATCACGTGATTAGCCTTGTCCTTGACGTTATTACTAAAGCTTGATACTGAATGTGATCTCTGATTTATGTGAGTCTGAACTGACAATGCAACCTTTTGTGTTATTGTATCATCTTTCCGTGGTATTCTCCTCTTTAAAAACTTCTTACCATTGCATATATTGATTTAATCTAAACTTATTGAATACTCTTTGTGTGTTAATAATGGGGCTGGGCACCATATATAGAAATGGCCAGATTCAGTCATATATCGTTTCAGTCATTGTGGCCTCCTTGCCAGATTAGATTTTATGTTTTTGCCCTATGTTCTTACGGCATTTTGAACATATGTCTATTTTGATGTATTATTTACTCTATTTTCATACCATTTGTTAATATCTCTGTGTCCTGGTCCCCAAAAAGTCTATAAAAAAAGAAACTAATTCTCATTTCTTCATTGTAACTTTCTTAATGACAAGTATAGTGCACTGCAAAAAACAAAAAAAAAGATAAATATTTGTGGGAATATAAAAGATTTTTATCTTTGCTTCTTATATTGTTCTTACTTGCCTGTAGTCACTACTTAGTTAAAATTAATAAAAGATCTCTATCAGGCACAAAAGCCTCAAGTAAAAAAATAAAATAAAATTATCATTTCATTGGATGACCTCTGTGGGAAAATATGGTTATCTTTACATTTATAAAGGCTTTTCTTCTTTCCCTTTACTTTTTTTTTCCCTAAGGACCTTGCTTAGAAAAGCAGAAACACAAAGACCACCAGAGAGAAAAGTTAAATTTGACACCATTTTCTTATTTAATTCTAAGAAATTTGTGTTGATAATAATTAAATTAATCATGTATCTTCCAAATTTTATTAAATGACTTCCCAACAAGTTCACTGGCTTTATTGAGCACCCAGCTTCTCTGCATGAATGAGACAAAGTGCTGCCTTTGTTACTGTGTTCTGATTATTCAGCAGCAATTTCTTAGGATTTATGAATTCAAGATAAGTAAGCTAGAAAAGAAGAATCTCTCGTTTTATCCATGTTGAAGAGACTTATTCATTCACTTGTGCTAAACTCTACAGTACTTGTGAACTCCATAACTTAATTAACATTTTTTAAACAAAATAAAAATAGCAAGAATTTGGCATTTTCCCATCCTTCTCTATTTCATAATTGCAGTTTATTTTTCTCATAATGCTCTAGTTCTGCAAATACAGCCAATTTTTTTAAGTAATTAGGTTGTCTATTTTGGGTAAATATGCTACACTGTGAGAATGCGTATATCTGTGTGACTTGATATAAATTGTGTTAATTAAACACGCCATTGTTTAGAAGCAACATCTAAAAACAACCACCAGAGAATTCATTTTTAATGCAGTAATCAAATTCTGGTGCTTGGAAGGCTTAAGCTTAATGAACTCCAGGAACTGTAATCAAGTGAAGATTTTTTTTTTTTTTTCAGTAACTGGGGCCAATGTGGCTGAGGTAAGCTAGGGCGGAGAACGGGGTAAATTTCAGCCATCAAGGCCGCTCTGCAAGGTAGACATCAATAGAGGCAATATTGAAGCTAGAGCTGAGAAAATAGAAGTAAATGTTTCCTGAGTATGTACTGAAAACTACAAACAAGACCATGTGTGAAGTAATATACATGGCATTTCTTTTGTAATCTGCTCCACAACCATATGGGGACATGTTGTTTTCTCTAAATATGGCGAACTTTAACTCATAGTAAGTAAGCAACAGAGAGATCACAAGGTTAAAGCAAATGACTTTATTGGCATGCATATGTTAAAACTGCAAAGTATTGGCCTTTTCTAAATTAGCGAAGTTTACTCAAAAGGTGGGTAGAGGGTTGGGTAAAGAGAGAATGGGAAAAGCAAACTAGAAAGGAGGAAAGAAGAGAGGTTAGAGGAAGTAAGAGAGTGAGCAAATCCTGGGTATCTGAAGCTTATACAATTGGAGGGGACTGCTTCATGGGAAACAGTACAAAATTATGAATATAAAAATAAATATTGGAGCCCTGAGAAGACACCAATGAAAGTAAGCAGCTCTAAAGATGCCCATCCTAGTTATGTTTTGCTGCATATTAAATCATTCCCCAAATTTACAAATTAACTCTTCCTATTATGTTTTATATCTCTGGAGTTGGATAGAATCAACTAATAAGTACTTGCTTAGGGTCCCTCATGTAGTTGAAATTACATGCCAGAGAAGGCTGGAGTCATCTGAGTCCTTGACGAGCTGGACAACCAAAAGGACTCATTCACATGACTGTCAATTTGTGCTGGCAATCACTGAGCACGCAGCTACGACTCTACACTATTATCTTATCTCGGTTGTCTTCATGGCCTCTGCATGTGACTTGTGCTTCTCACGGAATAGCGCCTGGGTTCTGAGAGCAAGTATGACAGGAAGCAGCTTTCCAATAGAGACAAAGCCAATTTTGTCAGTCCTTTTCAAGAGTTGCCTAGAAGTTGCACAACATTACTTCCATTGCATTTTATTGGTTAAGCAGCCACAGGCCAGTCCAGATTTAAAGGAGAAGGGGAGGGAGCCAAGATGGCCTATCAGACAAAGCTAGGAGGAACACTGGGAAGATTGGCACACTCTGAGCAGATTTTTCAAGGGAAGGCATTGAGAATGGATGGAGGGGGGACATGGATGCTGAGTTGCAAAGGGAGAAAGCTGGAAACCTTGGATGGTGCTAGTGGGCACTAGGACTGCTTCCTGGCCTCCAGTAACTCCTAGTGAAGGAGTAAGCTGAAAAGGCAAGGAATAGCGTATTCTCACCATGGACCTCAGAATCTTAGCTGCAGGCAACCTGAAGACCCTCACAGACACATGAGTTGGCAGACAGCTGCTTAAAGAGGTTACAGGGGTGGGAGTCCATCCTGTATATAGTCCAGAGAGGTTGATGGGAGAATGTCAGGAGTGCAGTACAACCAAGGATGCCCATCCCTTAAGGCTTGACATGCTCCTATAGGAGACTTTAGCCATAAGGTGACTTTTGGACTTAGACAGAGCAGATTGGTCTTGCCTGTGAGATAGGGCCAGTCTGATCTGAGTGTTCTCCTGTCCACTTGCCTCTCCTGGGGCCCCAGCCTGGCCGTGCCCACTTGCAGCACAGCTTTGGATGCCCAACCAGGGTGCCTCTCAGTGCCCGCATTATCGTTTTTTTACCAGAAGACCACACCTGACCATCAGAGAGCTCCAGTAGACCAGCCACTGCCAACATGTGCCAGCCTACCTGCAGCGTCCCTGCACGCTACCCTTCTCCCTCTGCAGCCTTCCCCCACCATTTTGCCAGCACACACTTGCCCATAGCCATTTCCACACTGCTTTGCTGGCACACACGGTGGCTTACTCCCCACACCCTGCCAGCCTGCATATAAGCATAGACCCCACCAAACACTGCTGTAGGTGGAAGGACAACTACTACCCCACCCATCCCCTGATGATGTGTAGGCACTCAGCCATGCCATCATTACCGGTGGGAACGCTCACTCAGAGTCCAACAACCTTACCCCTATCGCCCACCTGTCATGCACCTGCCACTGCCAGTGTAAATGTGTACAAGAACAATGGCAGCCCTGCTCCCACCAGCATTCTATCATTGCTGCTGCTAGCATGAGCACACACAGGAATGTCAGAGCCCACTCCTGCTGGTACCCTACCCCAGCTGATGCACGTGCACTCCACCATGATACTGTGACTCCTGGCATGCATGAGTGATCATGGATCCCACTGTCACCACCCCTATAAAGCATTTTAGCCAGCACCACCCATTGGAGTGTTGTAGCCAGGAGACTGGGAACACCTCAGCCCCTCCGGCACAGCGTGTTTCTAACCTCAAGAAGCCGCAGAACAAAACTGAAAGGTAGAGCCACAGCCCCCACAGAGTTAAAACATGAAGATGCCGAGCTGGGCCTTGGCCTCCTGAAATCTTTCAGAAACAAGGCCAATGATCTGAATCCACCATATACCACAATCAAACCCACAAGGGCATCAAAGGAGACCAAAGCAAAAATCCTATCCAAAGGACAGCAACTTCAAAGGCTGAAGGAACATCAGCACATAGATGAGAAAAAAAATAGCACAAGAATTCTGGCAGCTCAAAAAAGAGTATCTTCTTACCTCAAAAGGACTGCATGGTTATCAAGCAGCCTAAAATGGCTGAAATGACAGAAATAGAATTCGGAATATGGATAGAAACAAAGATCATCAAGATTCAGAAGAAAATTGAAATGCAATCCAAGGAATCTAAAGAATACATTAAAATGATACAAGAGCTGAAAGATGAAATTGTCATTTTAAGAAAGGACCAAACTGATCTGATGGAGGAAAAAAAATGACTTCAAGAATTTCAGAATAAAATTGCAAGTATAAACAAGAGTAATCAACCAAACTGTGGAAAGAATATCAGAGCTCAAAGCTTGGTTCTCCAAACTACCTCCATCAAACAAAAATAAGGAAAAAATAATAAAGAATGAACAAAATCTCCAAAAGATATGGAATCATGTAAAGAAATCAAATCTATGACTCACTGATATTCCCAAAAGGGAAAGAAAACAAGCAAATTGAAGAACATATTTAAGGAAACTATACACGAAAATTTCCCCTACCTTGCTACAGAGGCCAATATTCAAATTCAGGGAATGCAGGGAACCTCTTTGAGATGCTGTACAAGATGGCCATTCCTAAGATACATAGTCATCAGATTCTCCAATATCAAAATGAAAGAAAAAGACAGAGGAGAGGCAGATCATCTATAAAGAGCACCCCATTCATCAGGCTAACAAACAGCAGATCATTCAGCAGAAACCATGCAAGACAGAAGAGACTGGGAGCCTATATTCCGTATTCTTCAACCAAGAACCTCATATCCAATCAAACTAAGCCCCATAAGCCAAAGAGATGTAAGATCCTTTTTAGACGAGTAAATGCTAAGGGAATACAAGGACCTACTACACCTTTAAGACCTGCCTTACAAGAGGTCCTGAAGGGTATAATAAATATGGAAAAGAAAGACCATTAACAGCTGCCACAAAAAAACACACGTAAGTACATGGACCATTGATACCATAAAGCAAGCACATAATCACATATGTATAATAACCAGCTAACAACACTACGACAGAATAAAATCCACACATATCAACATCAACCCAGTATGTAAATGGGTGAAACACACACTTAAAAGGCACAGAGTGGCAAGTTGGATAAAGAAACAGGACCCAACTCTATGCTGTCTTCAAGATATCCATCTCACAGTCAATGACACTCATAGATTCAAATAAAATGATGGAGAAAAATCTACCAAGAAAATGAAAAAAAAGAAAAACACATATTGCTATTCAAATTTCAGAAAAATAAAACAGACTTTAAAATAACAAAGATAAAAAAAAGACAAAGAAGGGCATTACACATTAGTAAAGAGGTCAATTCAACAAGAAAACCTACATATTCTAAATATGTATTCACCCAGAAAAAGAGCACCTAGATTTATAAAATCAAGTTCTTAGGGATCATTGAAGAAATGCGGCTAGCCACACAGTAACAATGAGAAACTTCAACATCCCGCTGACAGTATGAGATCATTAAGGCAGAAAACTAACAAAAATATTAGGGACCGGAACATTGACACTTGACCAAATGGATCTAACAGACATCTACAGAACTCTTCACCCCAAAACAACAGTCACTCTTCTCATCTGCACATGGCATATACTCTAAAATCAGCCACACAGTCGACCATAAAATAATCCTTAGCAAATTCACAGAAACTGAAATTATATCAACCACACTCATAGACCGCAGTGTAATACAAGGAGAAATTAATACTAAGAAAAATCACTCAAAACCATACAATTATATGAAAATTAAACAACCTTCTTACTGAATCACTTGGGTAAGCAATGAAATTGAGAGAGAAATCAAAAAATCCTTTGAAGCTAAGGAGAACGAGGATATAAAATATGAGAATTTCTGGGACACAGCAAAAACATTGATAAGAAGAAAGTTTACAATGTAAAACACTCACATCAAAAAGTTAAACATCTCAAATTAAAAACCCATTATCACAACTAGGGGAACTAGAGAAATAAAAGTAAACCAACCCCAAAGCTAGCAGAAAATAAGAAATAATGCAAAACAGAGTTGGACAGAATAAAATTGGGAGGTGAAAAACCATACAAAAGATTAACACACTTATTAATTGGTTATTTGAAAGAATAAATAAGATGGATAGACTTCTAGCTAGAGTAAAAAAAAACAAAAGACATACATGCAATAATAAATGACAAAAGGAACTTTACAACTGATCCCACAGAAATATGCAAAACCCTCAGACACTATCAGAAAAAATCTGTATGCCCACGAACTAGAAAACCTAGAGGAAATGAATAAATTCCTGGAAATATACAGTCTCCCAAAATTGAGCCGGGAGAAAATTAAATCCCTGAAGAGAAAAATAATGAGTTCCAAAAATGAATTAGTAGTAAAAAACCTACCAACCAGAAAAAAGACCAGGACCAGATGGATTCACAGACACATTCTTCCAAATGTATAAGGAAGAGCTGATATCATTCCTACTGAAACTATTCCAAATAATTCAGGAGGAGGTACTTCCCCCTCACTCACGCTATGTGGCCAGCATCATTCTGATACCAAAACCTCAAAACCTGGCAGAGACACAGCAAACAAACAAACAAAAAAAACAAAACCTAAAACTTCTGGCAATATTCTTGATGAACATAGACACAAAAATCCTAAACAAAATACTTGCAAGCCAAATCCAACACCACATCAAAAAGCTAATCCTCCACTATAATGTAGGCTTTATCCCTGGGATGAAAGGATGGTTCAACATATGAAAATTAATAAATGTGATTCATCACATAAAAATAATTTTAAAAAACTATATGATCCTCTCAATAAATGCAGAAAAGACTTTTGATGTAATCCAACATCCCTTCAACTAAAAACCTTCAACAAACCAGGCTTTCAAAGAACATACCTCAAAGTAATAACAGTCATCTATGACCAACACACAGGCAACATCATACTGAACATGGAGAAGCTAGAAGCATTGAGTACCAGAATGAGACAAGGATGCCCAATCCCACCACTCCTATATAGCGTAGTAATGGAAATCCCAGCCAGAGAAATCAGGCAATAGGAAGATATACAAGGCATCCAAATACAAAGAGATTAAGTCAAACTATCTCTGTATATAGATTATATCATTCTGTACCTAGAAAACACCAGAGTCACTGCCTAAAACCTCCTAAATCTGATAAACAACTTCAGCAAAGTATAAGGATACAAAATCACTGTATAAAAATTGTTAGCATTTATATACGCCAATAACATCCAAGATGAGAGCCAAATCCAGAATGCAATCTCATTCACAATAGCCACAGAAAGAATAAATTACCTAGGAATCTAGCTAACCAGGGAGGTGAAAGATCTCTACAATGGAAATTACCAAACACTGAAATAAATCAGAGATGACACAAATGAATGGGAAAATATTACATACTCATGGATAGGAAGAATCGGTTTTTTGGAAATGGCCATGCTGCCAAAAGCAATTTAGAGATTGAATGCTATCCTATCAAACTACAAATGGCATTTTTCACAGAACTAGAAAACAAAACGGAACCCTTTTTTAAAATTTTTATGAAGCCTAGAAAGAGCCCGAATATACAAGGCAACCCTAAGCAAAACGAGCAAAGCTAGAGGCACCACACTAGCTGAATTCAAACTATACTACAGAGCTACAGTAACCAAAACATCATGGTAGTGGTACACACGTAGACACACAGATTAACAGAACAGTTTAGAGAACCGAGAAATAAAGTCATACACCCACAACTATCTGTCCTTTGACAAAGTTGACAAATAAAGCAATAGGGAAATAACTCCCTAATCAATAAATGGTGCAGGGATTACTGGTTAGCCATATGCAGAAGTTGAAACTGGATCCCTTCTGAAGCAGCCTTGTTGTCTGGGATGATATCCGAGGTTCATTTTCTCATGACAAGGAAATTAAGGACATGGACACACAAGAAGTGAGCTTAAGAGCAGAGGTTTAACAGGTTCTTCAAGGATTAAAATGTAAAAGATTAATATGTGAATGGTGCCCATGAGAAATGAGAATACCTTGAGCCAGGAGAATCAAGATTATCATTCATATTTATTTTATGTTATATATGAGAATACTGGCGAGAGAATACTGGGCAAAATAAGTTTTCAAAGTTACACAGCAAATGAGCGATGGATTACAATGAATTTTAGGCTGGGCACAGTGGCTCACGCCTGTAATCCTAGCATTTTGGGAGGCTGAGATGGGCGGATCACATGAGGTCAGGAGTTCGAGACCAGCCTGGCCAATATGGTGAAACCCCATCTCTACTAAAAATATAAAAAAATAGCCAGATGTGGTGGTGGGCACCTGTAATCCCAGCTACTCGGGAGGCTCAGGCAGGAGAATCACTTGAACCCAAGAGGCGGAGGTTGCAGTGAGCCGACATTGCACCAGTGTACTCCAGCCTGGGCAACAAGAGCAAAACTTTGCCTCAAAAAAAATTAATTTCAGGCTTTATAATATTGTAAAATTGAATTAAAATTAAAGACTAAAACATTTTTATAAAAAGGACAATTTTTAAAAAAATAAGTAAAAACTTTTCTTATGTACAGTTACCCAAGTTGAAATATAGCCACGTGAAAAAGAGATTTGCCAAATGAGAATCTGGGATTTTAGCTTGAACATCCATTCTTGGATACATCATAATGTGAGCTTCCTAGAGGAAAACAATATGTCTGCTTTGCTCAACTTTGCATCTCTAGGATTTACCACAATGTTTGGCACATGATATACAAAGACTAAATCAATATTTTTAAATAAAATAATGAAAATAGTTTGTATAATTTCAACTTTCTAAAATATTTTAAAGGCAATATAATTTGCATGTCTGGTTTATCGCTCAAATCATCAATCAGGTTGTATTCTATATATCTTCTTTCTTACCCTATTTCCAGGAAGTCCACTAGTCCTAGAAAAGCATGAAGCAGAGCCATTCTCATTGGTTCACAGACCTGCAGCCTTATATGGATCCGCTCCAGCTGACCAGAGGCTTATTAGCATGATATTTCTATACTCTTGTATGTTACTCACTTTTTCAGTGCTTTATTATAGGACAATAGCTGAACAATAGAAGATTTTTTTCTCTTATTATTGTTAGTTTTATTTTTGTTTCCATTTTTTGGTTATTTTGTTGGCTTGTTTTGGGTTTAAATAATGAATAAAACAAACTACCTAAAATATTCAATGTTCATATAAAGCATAAATTAATAGCATCATTCCACATATCAAAACATAGAACCTGAGGGTGCAAATTCACCCAAGGTGTAGAAACAATTCCTAAAGCAAGACAGAAAACAGCTCATGATAAATGTTCCTCATGTTACAGTTTAACTTTCGTTTAAACATTTAAAATGGTTTAAAGTACATTATAGAATTACACAAATAACAAACTGGTCTATTCTCCTGTTGCTTGTACTCCCCTCATTTTAAGCTTATTTCATTAAGTGACAATAAGAATCATTAAGCTAAATGCATACTCTGCATATTAAAATTTGTGTATGCAAAGATTTCCAGGTTTTAACTGAAGTGAAACTTAGTAGTAATCTAAGGGAATGCACAGTCACCTAGTCATGTTACTATCAGGCCACTGAGGACTGATTGAGGACTGAAGGCATTTGATGAGAACAAAAATATTAGTTTCAGATTCTGTACCTAGAGAGATCTAGAATCAATGGGGCGGCAGAACAGAGAGCAGCATAGATATCCAAACTTCCAAATTCTCATACTTAAAAGCTCATCTCATGACCTTCTCAAGTTTTCTCTAGGCCTGGGTTGTGTCAGTGAAAGACAAATGCACTGAGATATTTATATCTAATGGAGAAAATAATAAAGCAGTGCAACTGGATAGCTGTTGATGGGAGCAATTGATACTGTATAATTTGTTGATTTCATTATGTGAGCACACATATTTAATTTATATTTAATAATTAATAGGATTTATTAATTTTATTAATAAGATGCTGAGAGTGATAATCAACAATTAAACATTACTTGGAAAAATCACAAGTGTTTTCTTGGCAGTACAGAATGAGACTCACTTCCTGGACTGGGAGGGCAGAAAAAGCTCAGTTCAAAGCTGTAATCAGAATGGCAGCAAATTTTGAACTCTTAGTCTCATCACTGCTGCTACCTCAATGTCAAGACTGACTGGGAAGGAAAGGGCCTCCAAAACATGAAGTTAGGAATATCTGGGTAACACATTTCAAATCTTCAATTTCTATGGCCTGCAGAAATGGTCCACTTCTCTCTGTTGAAAGCTAGGTCTACCCCCTGTGCTTCCCCTGTGCTTAAAGGCAGAGACTGTTTTAATCTTCCTCTAACTACCTTCTGGTTACAACATCATTAAGTAAGGCTGTATCACAAGATAATGGAGTTGGAGAAGTTCTAGGCCTTAAATGAAAGAAAAAAGCTGCACACTGAATGACTTGCAGAACTAGCCAACTTGTACAAGCAAGAATTGGGAGTGTTATGTATGGAAATAAATGTCAAGAGTGTTAAATCAGGGCAGGGGGGCAGTGAAATGTGAAGTTGGATAAAGGTAAGTTTATTCACGTGAGATTCCTCTTCCAGTTCATACAATTTAATACTCTGGAAAAGACCTTGGGTATTGCACCAACCAGTGCTCATATGGTTAATGGAAACTTGGAAAAGCCAGTGGATTACAGTATAAAATAGAAGTATTTGGACTACTGTGATACAGAGTGAAGTAAGGCATCAAAAGGTTCTGAGCATTGGATACACTAAAGTGGATATAGTATGTAACATTGGGATACTCAGAGGATGACTGTGTTCCTGGTGGATGCCTCCTTTACAAAAACATTAAGGAGCATATTAATGCGAGAGGCACCAGCATCACTGAGAAGCCCTGGGTATGTGTTCTCTAAAGTTCACAGCTGATGGTAGGAGATACAGTTACCGAACTACACTACATGATAGCAGTGGGGAAGGCACGTTCCTGAAAGGATACAAGCCAAGTTGTTTATTGCTGTCAAAACCAGGCCAGAGAGAAAGCTGGAGGACTCACATAGAATTGTGGAGACAGTTAATAGCATATGGTGTTCCCTTCAAGCTAAAAACAAATGATTCCCTCTAGTACCTCTCACTACTAAGAAGAAAGCATGGCACATTGTAGGCCTCCTTTGGGTTCCTGAGGAAGCATATTCTGCACTTAGGAATCCTGCTGAACTCATACATTTGATGACATATCGTACTCAGCTTTGAATGAGGCTAAGAGTAACCATAGGCTTTGCAGCAACCCCAGATTAAGATCTAAGAGGTCCTGTCATTTGGGATATATGACCTAGTAGAGAATCACAATATAGACCTCTACTGTTCTGAAGCAAGTTACATTGGAAAAAGAGAACTAAACACCTTTCAAAAAACGGTTCCTAGTATACAAATTCATACTTGTACACACAGACTGCCTGATGATGGGACATAAACTAGCTATGCAGAAAGAACTGCTATAACCTGGCTTTTATCATACACGCCAAGTCATAGTCTGAATTGGACCAGCAGGAATCAGTTGCAGGATGTAAGTAATGCATTCGTTACCAAACAAAAGCATAGGACACAAAATGTCTGTACAGGAAGTAGCCTAGATCCCCCACCTTATCTACCACTTTTCTCCTGGCTTATTGCCTCAGATCCCACAAATAGCTGCATGGGAGTCCCTTGACAGAGGAGGAAGAAGTCAAATATTGGTACATGGATGAAGAAACTCAGCAGCTAATGCACATTGAAAATGGATGACAGTTGTACTATAGCCCTATTTAGAAATGACACAGAGAGACAGTGATGAGGGAAAATCCTCCAAGAGTGCTGAATTCCAGGTGTTATATGTGGTCTCCTAATTTGTCTGGCGGTTCTATCATTTAGGAGATATGATCCAGTGAGACCCAGGGTTTTAGAGATATCTGTGTTGGGAGAAGATATCATGTAAATTTTATGACAAGGCCTAAAGAAGAATTGCAATATAGACATATATTGTTCCACAGCAAGTTAGTTACATTGGAAGCAAAGAATTAAACACCTTTCAAAAAACTGTTCCTATTACACCAGTTGGACTCAGTCCTGAGGTTAGAATTTATATGGATTCACAGGCTGGTTGCTGAATGGAACTAGAAAGAGATATTGAATGATTGGGTTGAAAAACTTCTGTGGAAGAAACATATGCATGGACCTATGAGAATGATCAGGTGTGAAGATCTGTATCACATGTTAATATCCATCAGAGAGCATATATCAAAGTTGAAGCTACAATCAATCAAGTAAACAAAATGACTCAGTTGGTATGCTACAACCAGCCTCTGCATTGGTCGGCCACACTTATGCTGATACAGTAGGGTCATTTACAAAGTAGCTACGTTGGCTGAGAGGACGATTATTCATAAATGCCAAAGCAAGGGTTCCCTGTTCCCAAAGCCGATTTATCTATTACTGCTGCCCTAACTACAAGAAACAGATACATACTAAGTTCTCTATATGTCACCATCTTTTAAAGAGAACATACACACTTGGCAAGTTGACTACATTAATCCATTTCATCCTAGAAGAGATAGCAATCATCTAAAGTGGAATACAATTATACTTTTTTTTTTTTTTTTTGAGAAAGAGAGAGAGAGTCTCACTCTGTCACCCACGCTGGAGTGCAGTGGCATGATCTTGACTCACTGAAACCTGGGTCTCCAGGGCCCAAGTGATTCTCATGCCTCAGCCTCCCAAGTATCTCTGATTACAGGAGTATGACACCACCCCTGGCTAATGTTTGCATTTTTAGTAGACATAGCATTTCACTATGCTGCCCAGGTTGGTCTGGAACTCCTGGCCTCAAGCGATCTGCTTGCCTCAACCTCCCAAAGTGCTGGGATTACAGACATGGGCCACTGTGCCTGGCTGGAATATAATACAAATATATTCTTGATATGAATTTCCCTTACCTGTCCACAAGACCAAAATCAGCAGTACTATCCTAGAGCTCACAGAATATGTGATCCCTTACACAGGATCCCACATAACCAATGAACCTACTCTAGAGCAAGAAAGTTGTATCATGTTCTGGCACTATCTGGAAGCAAATGACTTCATATGATGTTGAATAACCTAAAGAAGGTATAGCTGAGACATCAGCTACAAAATGATGCCCTATAAGGACCAGAAACTTTCAGCCAGGATTCAGTGTGTACTCTCAATCATAATTGTACATTATTGTATCTACAGTAAAGTGTATGAGGCCAGGAACTAAGTAGAATTCACTGTGCCCTACCTGAAGAATTTGTGATTTTCTTTTTTACAACTCTAGGTTCTACGTTTAAGTCCTGTCTTCAAGATTGCAAAAGTCAATCTCACATATAGATAAATAAAGAAAGGTTATTTGCTATTGTAAAAATTTTCAAAGAATACCCAGCTAAATGTAGAATAAAATACGAGGGTCTAAGAAGCTACACTGACTATGCTTTAGAATAATAGATCATTATACCTGTGGAGGAAACTTCAGAATAATCTTATCTCATCCTCTGTATTTATCAATGAAAAGATTAAAGGACCAGGAAGTCTGGGGGTTTTTCTGATGTTGCATGACTAGCTAGGGATGTAAGAGTAAGTATAACCTTACTATGCCAATTCTCTGTAAATGTATATATTTACTTGATTGGGACACTTATTTGAAAAGTTCCATATGAAAAAATTCTTTCTGTACTTTATTTTCTGATTAATTGTTAAGGAAGGTAAATGAAATGTGTAATCAGAATAAATGTTTTAGTTTAATTAAACTAATAAAAATAACAATGGATAATAATGTTAAAAAATAGAATAGTCAGCTAAAAATCCATTGTCACTTTGTATTAGGGAAGCAAAGTGAAAAATTGTGAAGAATACGTATAACCTCCTAAATATTTCCCAGAGATCAATTTAAAGCAAAGAATAAGAAAGAAATATTTATTAAACTCTCCCAAAGGCATATAAACAGAAGAAATTGCAAGGAAAATAGTAATCAAATCTTTTCATAGCAGATTAAATTCAAGAGCTTTTCTAAGACAGTAATTTCTTACTATTATGTCTGGAGAACAGGAAGAATGAGGAAGAAAGCAAAATCCTTTCAAGGTGTTAATGGGTAGGTGTTGAACTTTTTCAACTCCCATGTTAATGGGGGTAGAAATGGTGAGGAGTAGGAAAGCAAGGATATAGATCACAGACTGGCATTTTCAAAGTTGTAAGGGTTTCTAGTTAGGTTTCAATTTCCCCAGGAAACAGATTACCATGGTTTTGATGATCTGTGAGATAATTTTCTCTGTTGCATATGTTTTGGCGATGAGTAGAGTCACTGTATTCTGGGGCATCTTCTTAGTCTGCTTTGTGGCCTAATGTCCACTGTCTCAGATGAGGTCATTAGAGAGTATAAAGGTAGAAACAAGTCTTAGAGACAATGATGCTGTATGGGATGGCAGTGCTCTATGAACAGACATAACATGAAGTAAAATAAGATCAGTGGCCTAAAAGGTAGCTTACATGTGGCAAGTGCTGCTGTATTTATCACAACTTTTGTATCTTCAATTTGAGCCTCATGTAAGAATTTGATAAAATCATGCTTGATAACCACAAAAAGTGATTAAAAAGTGAATTATTTTTAGTAAAATTTATAAAATTGGGAGTATGTCAAGGAGAGCAATAGCTATTTGCAATATAACTGATGCTGACTACCTCATATTTCTCATACCACTGTAACATTATATAGATATATTAAATATATAAGATTATATATGTGACATATATATGAATATATATGTCATACATAAACCCATATGATTTATGTATATAATTTATTCTTAGGTTTAAATGAGAATATCAGGGACATTTTTCTGATTCAAGTTTAGGCTGATTTGTATATAACTGCTTTGAAGGCATTCAGCTCATTGTGGTATGGTATCAGAGGAGGGAAAAATTACTTTGCCCTAAGATGACAATACATCTTAATTTATACAAGTAGCATGAATTAGTTGGATTTCTTTTTACATGGAGGTTAAGAAAGAATGATAAAGAGTTAAAGGAATAACTGTCCTATAATGTCCATGGAGTTGCATCAGAATAGGCTGACATATCCTGGAATATCTTGATATGGTGGCTTAAACTATTCTTAATTTCTTGAACCTTGCTGAAACTAATCTGAACTGAGCGAGTGCCTCTGGGACTGCATTACCTCGGTATATGCTGATGGAACAACAGAAATAACATAAACATTCAGCTCCCTCACCCATAGATTTGTCTATCTATGCAGTGTCAAGTGTCCAGATACTTTGAAACATTATGAGTGACTGACATTTTCATTTCTGAACTAGAAACTCTGGAAGATTGTTGAGCCAGCCTTCATCTGAAAAAGCCCTTTTTCTGAACTAGAATCTTATTTAAGAATGATTGGCATACCTTAAAATCAAATATTTTTTGAATTGCTGTATTACTAGTCTAATTAGGAAAAATAAGAGAAACCATCAAAAATTTCTAGACAAACTACGTTACATGCTTAATATAAAAGTAGAAACTTTAACCATTTTATAACATATTAACTGCTGATACCATCAAGTATCAATATAGAAGATCTGTAATTATTATTCTATATTATTTCCAATGTATTTTATAGTTATTGAATTTGCTGCAAATGACTTAAATTAGCGGTTTTTAAAACATTAGGCCCTTTAGCATTAGCTTTAGTTCTACTGTGAATGAGAGGAGAAAATACTTGAGATACTCTTTAGAATGTAAGTTAATAAAGGAAGAAATATTGATTTGTTTTCTTCTCTTTACACATATATCTCAATGCTGAGGATGGTATCCTTCACATAGTAGGTGCTCTGTAAGTATTGCTCAAATTAATGGAGGGATAACAGGAGCTTTGTATAACTTAGTAAAGATTGTAACATTGCCTCTTCAAGAGGCTCTAAGACACAGACAACTCTAAAGAGTACAGGTAGATGTACTCTTTAGAATTTTTGAAAGTGACTTCAGGTGGTATACTTTTTGTTTTGTTTTGTTTTTCATTTTTGATGTAGAAAGAAGAATGTGAAAGTCTTAAGGGAAGAGTTGCCATGGAGCCTGTGAGACCCCTATCTCTAAAAAAATAATTCTAAAAAATCATCTGGGTTTGGTGGTATATGTCTGTAGTCCTAGCTACTCAAATGCTGAGGTGTGAGGATCACTTCAGCTCAGGAGTTAAAGGTGCAGTGAGCTGTGATCGTACCACTACACTCCAGGCTGGGCAACAGAGTGAAACCCTGTCTCTCTTACAAAAAAAAAATTAAAATATTTGTCACATATTTCTACTTAGAGTTGAATCAGGACACGTTGCCAAGGCTGGGAAATTCTTGCTGCAGAGGAGCGGTTTGAACATCCAAGCTTTTAAAAGACCTAGATATTCTCATGGTATTTCACTGATGACAGAGTACATGTCACAATTATATTTTTAATTTTTTAATACAATAGAAAACTCCTTGTTTCATTGTATAAAGGAACATTCTGGCTGTTCAATTACTAGTCACAAATATCCTGGTACACACAATAAAATTCTGAAACATAGTAAAGATGGACTAATTAGATAGTCTGAGCATATACACTTGACTTGTCCTCTTCTATGTGATCTCTTATGACTACTCTGCATATCTGTGCATATTTGACACACATACACAAGTGTGTATGTTTATGCATACCACACCAGATTAATTTCCAATTTTATGGAAAGAAACAGGAATTCCAAAATTTTTGAAAAATATAGAAAAGGCATAAAGTTATTAATATCAGATAAATAAGAACAGAAAAACTATAACCCCAATATGACAAATGAAGAGTGGAGATCCACAAAGCGTGAGAGAGAGTACTAAGTAGCTATCATAGTAATTAATTAAAGACAAAAATCCTAACCAGCTGATCAAATGAGTCCACCTACTTTCTGTCTACAACCCCTAATACCCAATGGCAATCTAAAACCCAAAAGCTGTACCATAAACAATATGAACTACTTGCTTGGGGTCAGGTTTTGTTAACACACAGAATAATGAGAAAGAAGGAGAGAGCTTCAGGAAAGTCTGGACAGGTTGAGAAATGGAGTGGGGAGGTAGGAGAGAAGTCATTTCATTCATGGAAGAAATTTACTTATATTTTAAGTGTTGGAAGAAATTATTCCTTTTTTTAGCTGCTAGAGACTGTCCTAAAGTTTGCTGCAAGCCTCACACTAATAGAACCTGAGTGAACTTAACAAAACAGTTCTTAACTTTTTACACATAGTGTTTGATTATCCCTTCTACTTAAACTCATATCCCTTCTACTTAAACTCATAAACTCAAATCAATCACTAAGAATCATAAGCTACTTGAAGAAAACAAAGAATATTAAAGAAAGAAATAAAGAAATCAGTCAAGGTGCCTGGAAAAGATGCTAAAAGGAAATCCAGGGAATAAAGGAGAGTTTAATAAAATATATATGCTAGTTATGAGAAATTTGAAAGATGATTGAAACCAGAAAACAACTATAAGGATTAAGAAAATAAAGCAATCGGAAACAATTATAGACAAATTGATAAACATTGCCTAAATTAAAAATAATCGACACAAGGCTGAAAAGGAAATCAAATAACTAAAATTCAAACAGAAAATTAAAATACCAAGACAAGGGAATTACATATAGTAATTTTTTAAAATGTGCTAAAAAGTTAGAAGATATCAAGGATTAATCTAAGAGGGCTAATATATTTTTAATAGAGGTACTGGTAAGTACTAGGTAAGTAGTAGAGCAAGGATTTGAATCCAAAGCTTCATGCTTTGTAACAGGACATGAAAATACTAAAAACTTTCAGAGCAAGACCATATCTAGAAAACAAAAGAAGGAAAACTATGTTGACATTTCATTAACAAAATTACATGTTGAGAGATGATGCTGCAATATTCACAGAGATTTGAGGAAAATTATTTTGAAACCAGTCAATCCATTATGTGAAATGTGAACAGAACATAGCAACAGTTAATTGTAAAGACATAATGAAAGTTCAGAACTTGTAAAGAGTAAGAAATTTAATACAAGAAATCTAAAACCCATCGGCTCTCTCTGAAAGAATTAGCACTGAAAGCATATACCACAGCCAAAGAAAATAATGTCATAAAATATAATATTTTAAACATAGTAAGATTATAGAAGCCACTAAAATATATGTTTAATAATTTGGAAGTATAAATAATATATTCATAACATACATCATTTATATGTATGCAATATAATCATGTAATGATAAAATATAAATATTTATACATAAATTAAAAACAAATTATTATTAACTGCAATAAAACCCCAGATGAACTCAACATGGGAGATTGGGGGCCAGGAGGAAATGACAGCATGCTAGTTTATCTATTATTAGAAGGAAAATGGGGTGAAGAGTAAGAGGATGAAGGAATAACTGATTTATCTTGGTGATTCATAAAAAATATGTTATAAAAAGATACGTACTTGAGAAATTAACCATTACAAATCAGTTACATATTGAAAATTTAAATTTTCTTAATAAAATTCACTGATTATCACACTATTAAAGAAAAGATATAAAAGACAAAACAACAACATATAGCCTTATTTTATTTTTAAGAGACTCACCTAAGATAAAATTTTAAAGATAAAAAAATAGGAGAAATGATATATATGCCAGCAAGTGCTGATGAAAGAAAGCTAATGTTAAAATGTTGATGAAACTCCAAACAGACTTTAATTCCATCATAAATTCTGTATTAACAAAAAGTAATATAAGAAAATATAAATCATTAAACTTTAATCATGTAAGACAAAAGCTACCACATATATAAAGCTTAAGCAGAAAGTGAGGCATTGCCAATTCTAGAAACACAATGGTAGCATTTAACACAGAATTTTCAGAAATCAGCAAAAGAATAAAATAATAAATTAGGCAGACGATTTGAATGACACAATAAAAGTAGTTTAGCCATTTATTCAACAAATGTTTTTGAGTACTCACTGTGTGACAGTTACTCTTTTGAGTGTTCTAGATTGTGACAGTAAAAAAGAAAAGTCCAGATCTAAAGATTTTACCTTCTCATTTTTATAACGAAAGACAGACAATTGAAAAAGTAAATTAAATACACCACATATGACAAGGTAGTAAGTATTTGAAGAGAAAGAGGAAAGTCAGCCTGGGTGGGTGAGCAGATTGCAGTTTCACTTGGGTTTATTAGGGAAGGCTTCACTAAGAATAAGGCATTGAGTAATGCTCAAAGGAGGAGTAAGAGTTAAAGCTAACAGGAGATTTTGAGTAGAACAATGACACGATCTGGTTTACATAAAATTGCAGGACTGGGTAATTTGGTGGGAAAAATAAAATTAGCTGTAAGTAAGGGTGGAATGACAGGAACAGATTGCAAGCCTATAGCAATAATTCATGTAAAACATTATGGTGGCTTGGACCAACTTGCATCAGTAGAAATAGCTAAAAATGGCCAAATAGTAAATCTACAACGAAAATGAAGCAAAATGGATATACTGATAGATAGGATGGGCAGCATGGTTTATTTTCTGTATTTATATTTTACTCAATATTCTTAATTCCTGTGTCTGGCTATTATTCCACAATTTTGTGATTATTAAAAGGAATTCAAAATATCTTCTAATTATCATAAATGCATAAGAAAGAGGACTGATGTATTATATCAAACAAAAAAGCTTAGTGTATTTGTCTGTTTTCATGCTGCTGTTAAAGACATACCTGAGACTGGTCAATTTACAAAAGAAAGTGATTTAATGGACTAACAGTCCCACAAAGTTGGGGAGACCTCACAATCATGGCAGAAGGGAGGAGGAGCAAGTCACATCTTACATGGATGGCAGCAGACAAAAAGAATGTGCAGGGGAACTCCCGTTTTTAAAACCATCAGAGCTCATGAGACTCATTAACTCTCACAAGAACAGCACAGGAAATATCTGCTCTCATATTGAAAATCAAATCAAAAGCGAGTTAATTACTTCCTAGATATAATGCAGGTACAGGCATACAGTAAATATAGCCCTTCCAAATGGGAGAAATTTTCCAAAACAAAACAGCTACAGGCCCCATGTTAGTCTGAAATCCAGTGGGGCAGTCAAATCTCAAAGCTCTAAAATTATCTCCTTTGACTCCATGTCTCATATCTAGGTAACATTCATGCAAGAGTTGGGTTCCCATGGTCTTGGGCAGATCTGCCCTCATGGCCTTGCAGGATACAGCCTCCTACCTAGCTGCTTTCATGGGCTAGCACTGGGTGTCTGTGGCTTTTCCAGGAGCACAGTGCAAGCTGTCGGTGGATCTACCATTCTGGGGTGTGGAGAATGGTGGCCCTCATCTCGCAGCTCCACCAGTCAGTGACCCAGGGGGGACTCTGTGTGAGGACTCTGACCCCATATTTCCCTTCTACACTGACCCAGTGGAGATTCTCCATGAGAGTACTGCACCCACAGAAAACTGTTGCCTGGGCATTCAGGCATTTCCATACATCCTGTGAAATCTAGGTGGAGGTTCCCAAATGTCAATTATTGACTTCTGTGCACCTGCAGCCTCAACACGACATGGAAGCTGCCAAGTCTTGGGGCTTTACCCCTCTGAAACCACAGCCTGAGCTGTACCTTGGCCTCTTTTAGTCATGGCTGGAACAGCAGGGATGCAGGGAGTCTTATGCCTAGACTGCACACAGCAGAGGGACCCTGGGCCCAGCGAAGGGGACAATTTTTTCCTCCTAAACTTCCAGGCCTGTGATGGGAGGGGTTGCCACAAAGGTCTCTCACATGTCCTATCCCATTGTAGGGATTAATATTTGGCTCATTGTTACTTATGCAAATTTCAGCAGTCAACTTGAATTTCTCCTCAGAAAATGGGATTTTCTTTTCTATTTCGTTGTCAGGTGGCAGATTTTTTGAACTTTTACGCTCTGCTTCCCTTATAAAAGTGAATGCTTTCAACAGCACCCAAGTCGCATCTTTAATGCTTTGCTGCTTAGAAATTTCTTCCGTCCGGTACTCTAAATCAACTCTCTCAAGTTCAAAGTTCCACCAGACTCTAGGGCAGGGGCCAAATGCTGCCAGTCTCTTTGCTAAAACATAACAAGAGCAAATGTTGTTCCAGTTCCAAATAAGTTCCTCATCTCCATCTGAGACCACCTCAGCTTGGACTTTATTGTCCATGTCATTATCAGCATTTTGGACAAAGCCATTTAACAAGTCTCTAGGAAGTTCCAAACTTTCCCACATTTTCCTGTCTTCTTCTGAGTCCTCCAAACTCTTCCAACCTCTGCCTGTTCCCCAATTCTAAAGGTGCTTCCACATTTTCAGGTGTCTTTTCAACAGCAACCCACTCCCAGTACCAATTTACTGTATTAGTCTGTTTTCATGCTGCTGATAAAGACATACCTGAGATTGGGCAATTTAGAAAATAAAGCAGTTTAATGGACTTACAATTCTTCATGGCTGGTGGGGGGGCTCACAATCATGGTGGAAGGCAAGGAGGAGCAAGTCACATCTTACATGGATGGCAGCAGGAAAAACCAGGGAATGAGCAGAAAAACTGTTTTTAAAACTAAGTGATCTCATGAGACTCATTCACTACAATAAGAACAGTGTAGGAAACATCCACCCCAAAATTCAATTATCTCCCACATGGGAATTGTGGGAGTTACAATTCAAGATGAAGTTTGGGTGGGGACAAACACAAATCATGTCATTAGTAAATTATATATATATATATAAAGTAACTTATATTTGGTCATCATACTTTAAATGACAGTGTAACAGGTCAGTTGTGAAAAAAACTGTGTTCACTGGGATATTTTATATTTAAAAAATTGACCTGAATACGTTAAAGATTTAAGGATAAAATAACAACAAATAACTTATTATTCATTATAATTTATTTATTTCCTTATTAACTGCCAGGGAATGTAAGCAATAACTTAAAAATGAATGGGATATGGCTGATGACTTACTCCGAGGAAATTTAGTGTTAAATTAACTTATTACAAAATAAAGACTAAAATCCAATTTTCACATGAGAAAGAGGAAAAAGGAAGAACCACATAAGCACAAGATATAACAACATGATTGATATTTAAAACCCAAATAAACGTATTTTTTTAAAAAGAGACTACCAAGAAAAAATTATTGACATAAGTGAAAGCTGGTTATTTGTAAAAAAGCAATATTACTAAAATGCAGAAAAGTGCTTATTTCTGTTGAAAAATAAAATGATGAAATAAACAACAGCAAAACATAAAAATAGTCATATTTTTTGATACGTATGTGATCACATAATTAAAAGAATGTACAAATTTACATCATGTATTTGAAACTCTAAATTTAACATATGATTCCCTGGTGAAATGTTATTTAACAATACTGATTTAAAAGAAGTAATAAAGAAAGAACAAAGAATAAACTTTAAAGGTGGTCAAATGCTGTTGTGATAGGCAGAAAAATTGCATACCAAAGACGTTCAGGCCGGGCGCGGTGGCTCAAGCCTGTAATCCCAGCACTTTGGGAGGCCGAGACGGGCGGATCACAAGGTCAGGAGATCGAGACCATCCTGGCTAACACGGTGAAACCCCGTCTCTACTAAAAATACAAAAAACTAGCCGGGCGAGGTGGCGGGCGCCTGTAGTCCCAGCTACTCCGGAGGCTGAGGCAGGAGAATGGCGTAAACCCGGGAGGCGGAACTTGCAGTGAGCTGAGATCCGGCCACTGCACTCCAGCCCGGGCGACAGAGCAAGACTCCGTCTCACAAAAAAAAAAAAGACGTTCACCTCCTACTCCCTGGAGCCTGTGAATATGTTATATCACATGTCAAAGACAAGTTATAGTACCAGATAGAAATAAGGTTTCTAATCAGATGACTTTTAAAAGAGAAAGATTCTAATGAACTATCCAAGTGGGACCAATATAATTGTAAGTCTTTAAATGTGGAAGGAGGAGGAACAAAAGTTGACGGCTAGAGTGAAGGCTAGAATGGTTAGAATGACGATGAGGAAATTATACAAACTATTCTTGCCTTAAGGAAGGAAGAGTGCCACGAAGGGGAAATGCAGGCAGCCCGAAGAGTTGGGGAATATAAGGAAACTGATGTTCCCTGATGTGTTTTGGCTGTGCCCCCACCCAAACCTCATCCTGAATTGTAATTCCCATCATCCACACATATTGTGGGAGGGACATAGTGAGAGGCCATTGAATCATGGAGGCAGTTACCTCCATACTGTTCTCATGATAGTGAATGAGTTCTTATGATTTCTGATGGTTTTATAAGAGGCTTCCCCCCACCTTCATTCTGCACTTCTCCTTACTGCTGCCATGTGAAAAAGGGTGTGTTTGTTTCCCCTTCTATCATGATTGTAAGGTTGCAGAGACCTCCCCAACCCTGTGGTACTGTGAGTCAATTAAACCTCTTACCTTTACAAATTCCCCCAACTCCGATATGTCTTTATAAGCAGCATGAGAACGGACTAATACACTCCTCTAGAAGCTACAAGAGAAATGCAACTCTTGATTTTAACACAAAGTTATTTCAAGCCATCAAGTTATCACAATTCATTAAAGCAGCAATGGGAAACTAATGCAACCCATAGCAAAAGCACCAGTTCCATACAGTTAGGATGTAAATCCTATCATACTTCAAGAGATGGTTAAGCACTGTTTATATAACTTGTTCTAAAGCCCAGGAAAAGCTGGCTAGCATCCTGTAGTATTCTAAAAGAATATTTTATAGAGTGATTGTGACATAAAAACCTAACATAGTTGACAGAATGAGAGGGAAAGAAAAAAGGGAAGCAGATGCAGTAGGGAAAAGAAAGAGAAAGATGAAGAGAAAGAAAAACTATCAGCCAAGCACATGAATAATATAGTTGAAAAAATAACACACTAAACATGGTTTACAAGGAAGTGTAAAACATTTTAATATTCAGGAATTTATTAATGAAATTCATGGCATAGGGAAATTAAATAATTGTTTCACATAAAATATTTTATAACATCACACATTTCTGACATTAGATAAAAAAAGTTGTTGGACTCAAAAGAAAATGCCAGCATTAAGGAATAAATGGTAATTTTTAAAAAGTAATCTCCAGCAACCATTATAATCCTGATATGTTAGAAAATTTCCACTGAATTCTACAACTGGAAAAGCCTGACTGCTGTCTTTGAAAGTACAAATAATTTACTAGAGATCTTTGTGAATAAAACTAGATAAATTATTAAGATGGTTAATTTTAGAAGGTAGAAAATTGTTGTTTAAAAAATTGTATGATCATATACTCAAAAAATACTATTTAAGAAAATGTTATATAAACACTATTGTGGACTGGGCATGGTAGTTCACACCTGTAATCTCATTACTTTGGGAGCGCAAAGCAGGTGAATCACCTGAGGTCAGGAGTTCGAGACCAGCCAAGCCAACATGGTGAAACCCCATCGCTACTAAAAATGCAAACATTTGCCAGGCATGGTGGCTCATGTCTGTAATTCCAGCTACTCGGGAGGCTAAGGCAAGATAACTGCTTGAACCTGGGAGGCAGAGGTGGCAGTGAGCAGAGATTGCACCAGTACACTCCGGCCTTGGCAATAGAGTGAGATTCTTGTCAAAAAAAAAAAAAAAAAACTAATGTGACTAACCTATTTATGAATGACAACATTATATATATCAAGTAATAGTAAAACAAAGAAACAATATGAACTAGAAATATTATGAGTAAAATAAATGAACACAATTATACAAAAAAATTCTTGATTTCTAGTATTCAAGTGCAATTAAAATGAGATTGTTGCCATTCAACATTTTGGCAAACATTGAAAAGTTTAAGGTACTTACACATTTGTAAGGGTGTAGTATAACACATAGCAATATCTGATAAGAATTTATATCCTAAACATCAACCTATAAAGTGATGTATAATTACAGAACACCTATATTATGTCACAAGTTAACAGTTTAAAAAATTAGACAGATCTATGTGAACTGGCAGAGATATTTTTAAATAAACAGAAACAAGTTTCTAAGTTATGTTTGTGCATGTGTATGTCCACATATATAAAGAACAACCCTGAAGGAGACACAAAAATGTTCATAGTACTCCTCAATTAAAAAGGGAATCGGATAGAGGAAACAAGTAAAGGAGAGGTCTGCTTGCATTTTCTGCAAAGTGATTGATTCTCTATTTTGATGTAATGATAAATTAAAGTCTAAATACAATTAACACTACACTGGTGTTCATGGTCCAACTCGGGAAAATAGCAAGCATTTTAAGCATATTACAGATAATTTAGTAGAGAGATTTGGTTACACAGTTGCTGGAAGACCAAGGGAACCAATTAGAGAGAAGGAGACAACTCAGAGATCTCCAACTATAGAAACTCACTATTGCATTAGAATCAGCAGGAAAAATAAAAGACAGAGAGAGACAGAGAAAGAGAATGGTATTACTAAATGTAAGGGGGTGAAGTCACCTGGCAGAAAGTGGAATAACCACAAGAGGGATTGGTGCTGTAAACAAGATACCATGCTGTCATACGCTCTGCCTCGGCATATAGACTGGAGTACAACGCACTGCCTCAGCATATAGACTGGAGTACATATGCCCTAGCTTTTTCCTTTTCCTCCCTCCGCTGCATCAGACTCTGAAATCGCCTGCCAGTGTCTCCCATTGGCTGAAACACAACCGGCAGCAGCTGACAAAATAACCATGAAAACTGCTTCCAGGGGTCATCCCACCTGGAACACCTAGCGATATATGGGAAGAATAAGGAACAGGTTTGAAAGTAAACAAGCCCTGGACAGACTCAAATGCATGTGATACATTTAATCACTTTTTATGATTTTTTTAATATTCTTGCAAGCTAATATTTACATTCAACACTCAGGAGTAGATATGCAGAATGTTCAATTGGAAGATATCTAGTAGACTGTCAGAGAAAATAGTCTACACAGCTCTAATAAAATAAGAACCAACTATAGGTATTATATATGTGCCTACTGGTGTGAATATTGCTCTTCTTTTCTAATATGAAAATTTGTACCATACAAAACAGCATTTAAATATTCAATACCATATTCGGAACTTCAGAATTCTAACCACATAAGAACTAGCAATGATTTCAGTCAAGTAGATATTTTGTGTATTCTCCCATGAATCACACTATGAAAATTTCTGATTTCTCTCATTCTGGGGTTAGATTATGATGTAAATTATTCTGGGAAGTAGCCGCACACAAAAGCCATCAAGTGTTTCAGGAGGAAACAGCAGGCTCTCAAAAATCTATGGAAAGTCTAATTGAATCTGGGGAAATACTTCCCTGATTAGGTTCTTTTATTGGACTCTGAAGTTATAAGAATGATAGCTTAAATCATTCCCACTGAATAGAGACAGAAGACAGTCAAAGTCATTTTGAATACACAAATATAATAACTTGCTCATTAGTTATCAAGAAGCTATAATTAGGAATGTCCTTTTGAGTACTGAATATTTTAGGCTAAAACACTGTTTACATCATACTTTATGTATGCCAAGTAAAGTCTTTACATGAGATGGTCCAATCAAGGAATGCCTTGGTCAACTTCTTATGACTGTAACCATGAGATATGTGAGTTTTCTCTAATCTCTACTTCCAGCTGTGCCATGCAAATCAAACCTGCAAGAAATTGCAGGACTAATTTTACGAAATACTTACTTTCACAATGATGTTCCCTTTTAGGGATAAACATGAAACTCTTAGACTTATATTCAAGATATACTATGAATCAATTTTCATTCTGTCTTTTTATGCATTACATCTTACATGTTAATAAAAGTACTGGGAGATTTTTCCAAATGATGACAACTTTCTGTATTTCCTGCTGTTTTTGAAAGACTATTTTTGCTTTAGAAGACTTTCTCAACAGTACTCAGATAATATAACTATGTACACAAAAATCAATCCATCGACTAATCCAATAAATCTTTAAAGTTTGTGAAGCATTTTTGTATACATATTTTCAGGTGTTCCTCAAAACCCTTTTATAAGGTATGTTGGATGGGGGTGAATATGAGATTATTTGGAGCAGATTTGACAGGAAATAATATATTAGAAAATGCTGAGGAGGATGAGCCTTTTGGCAAAACGTATCATTGTTTCTGTCTTTTTCCTTCCTACTAGAATTAAAAAAGATAGAAAGCAGGAGCTAACTATCTGTAACCTTATAAACTTCCTGGCAACTAAAAGGGTTAAAATTCAAGACAGAAGCTAAAATGAAAGAAGAAATTGAGGCAAGATTTTTATGTAAAGACATCACTTTATGACTGGCAGAGAGAAAATGACTACAAAGCCCAGACAAATATCCAGAAGTGCACAGAAAGAGTGACTGTCTTTGTTTATTTAGAACACTAATATAAACTTGGAAAGAGGAAGAAACAGTAATCTCCTTAGGCATTACACTGCTATAAAGAGAAAAAAAAGTACATGTCCCAAATTAAAGAAAAAGTGAAGCAACTCCATTTCTACCTGTAGTGCCAACCCCATGACATCTCAATTCTTCACAACGTTGGCTTTCAATTTGGAAATAATTTATTGAGGGTGAATTTTATGTCACTATGTTTGAAGAAAAACATACAAAGACACTCTTGCCCTGCAATGACTTCCTGCAAGACTCAGAAATACCCTCCTGTCTATGCCTCTCTTCCACAGAGGTATCCCAGATGCCTTCTTTGTAAAAACAACTGCATTTGTATGCTCAGATGTATGATTTAAACATCAGACTGCACTCTTCAGAAAATTCCCAAGAATAAGAGTTTAACTGGCAAATTTGTATCGATTTTAAGATCCTGGAGCCTGTAATCCAAGTACACATCAAGTGACGCCAGGAAATCAGGAGGAAAAATGATGAGTAGGCTGTATGTGATGGGCATGAACAGTTAAAGAGTGAAGCCTGCTCCGGAACATGAAAATCTGTACTAGAATCACATGGATCTTTGGTAATGAGGATATGTATGGTAATTACATCACAGTAAACACAAAGGTAATATCTTTAAAATAATGATGATGTAATTTTAAGATGATGATGAGGTTAGAAGATGTACTTCCTGTCCTTCCTTGAGAAGTTAGCCTGGTTTCAGATAAAGGGAGAATTCAAATATCTAATTCCCACTAAAAGGGAAACATACAGGAAAGCTAGAGCTCTTTATTAGTGTAATATTTACTAATTCATTAAGTGTATCTATTAAGTGGAGCATTATTCTATGCATCAGAAGTATAGAAATGAGCAGATTTGTGCAACAGAACTTCATACACAAATAGTAGTAGAAACAAGCAGAAATAAAAACCAGACAAAAATAGACATAAACAATTTGGTGCATATAAAGAACAATGTTTATGGTGAAAGGAATGAACTTATATTAACTGTGTAACTGCAGAAGGAGAACTTGATAGTACTAGGATTTGAAGTAATGAATAAATGTGGAATAGCTTTAAGAAATAATGTTGTTCATTGACAAAGAATAAGCACAATACAACTGGGTATTGGATTCTAGGTATATTTGGTTTTCCAGTTTCTGGTATCATCTTAGGAGAAGGCCAATGTCATTCATTTTCATTATTTTCATAGTTTATTTTCATTGTTCTGATTTTCCCCTCCCTAAAATATTTTAATATGATCCCTTTATCCTTAGTACTTTCAAATTTTGCCAAAATTTGTCTTAACATGGGTCTTTTGTCTTTTATTGTACTTGTTCTATTTTCTTTGGAACATTTTTTTTTCAAGTTCAGGAATTTTGACTCTATTAATTCTGGAAAATATGGTTGCTTTCACTTTGTTCAATCTATTAATTTGATGTTGCAATCAAAATTACCTAATTTCCTTTTCTTTTCTCTCTTGGTTTATATCTTCTTGACTCTCTCTTCCATTTATTCACAAATATGATCCATATATATTCATTTTAAATCGTTCTGTTGAATTTTTCAGTCTGCTGCCACATTTTCACTTTGAAAACTCTTGCCTTATGGATGTCTTTTTATAGTGCCATTTTTCTGTACCATGGTTTCAATACACTGTCTTATTTCTGTGAGGATGCTAATTTTTAAATAATCTTTTGATATCTGTATTGTTTCTATTTATTCCATGTTTTCTTGTTTTCTGTTTGTTGCTATCTCTGTAGTCTGGCTGAAAATCTAACAACCCTGGCAATATTGACTTCTGGTGAAGATGCCCAGCAACAGGAACTCATCTATTGTCGGCAAAAAATGCAAAATGGTATAGCCACTTTTGAAGACAGTTTGGGAGTTCCTTATGTAGCAAGATATAGTCTCACCATACCACCCCAGAAGACTTGCTGTTAGGTTTTCACCCAATTAATTTTAAGATATATGTACACAAATGACTATGTATGAATGTTTGTAATGGATTTCTTTATAATTGCCAAACACTGGGAACAAACAAGATGTCTTTTTATATGCTGGGGAGGTTTGTCCCTTCCAAATCTCGTGTTGAAATGTGATTCCAAATGTTGGAATCGGGGTCTGGTGGGAGGTCATTCCATTAAGGGGGTGCATCTCCAATGAATGGCTTAGCACCATCCCCATATGTGATAAGTGAATTTTTGTCAGTTCATTCACACAAGATCTGGTTGTTTAAATGTTTGCCAACTCCTCACACCACTGTCTTGCTTTTGTGCTTACCATGTTGACATGCTGGCTCTCTGTTGACTGCTGTCATGATTGTAAGCTTCCTGAGGCCTCACTAAAGGCAGATGTCATCATCATGCTTCCTGTAAAGCCCACAGAACCATTCGCCAACTGAGTATTTTTTACCTAGCCTCAGGTGTTTCTTTTCTTTTGAGACAGAGTCTCACTCTGTCACCCAGGCTGGAGTACAGTGGCATGATCTTGGCTCACTGCAAACTCCGCCTCCTGGGTTAAAGTGATTCTCCTGCCTCAGCCTCCCAGGTAGCTGGGACTACAGGTGCCCGCTACCATGCCCAGCTAGTATTTTTGTACTTTTAGTACAGATGGGGTTTCACCGTGTTACCCAGGATCGTCCTGATCTCCTGACCTCGTGATCCACCCACCTAGGCCTCCCAAAGTGCTGGGATTACAGGTGTGAGCCACCGTGCCCATCCCAGGTGTTTCTTTATAGCAATGCAAGAATGGCTTAACACATCCTTCAGTAGGTACATGGATAAGCAAACTAAGGTATACTCATACAACAAAATACAATTCAGAACTGTTTTAGTCTATTTTGTGCTGATACAACAAAATACCTGAGACCGAGTAATCTGTAAAGAACTGACATTTCTTTCCCACAGTTTTGGAGTCTAGGAATCCCAAGATGAAGGTGCTGGCATCTAGTGAGGCCTTCTTGCTGCATCCTTACTTAGAAGAAAGAGAAACTAGACCTGAAGATCAAGCTAGCAAGTCAGCTGAACGCTTCAAGAAGCCTCTTTTATAAAAGCCTTAGTCCCATTAATGAGAAAGGAACACTCATGACCTAATCATCTTTTAAAGGCCCCACCCCTTAATACCATCATATTGGCAACACTTGAATCGTGGAGAACACCCATTCAAACCATAGCAAGAGTTTAAAAGTAATAAGATAAAAAGAAGCACTAAGACACAAATGAATCTTAAATGCACATTACTAAGTGAAAAAAGCCAATCTGAAAAGGCATGTTACCATTAAATAACATTCTGGAAAACGTCAAGCTATTGAGATGATAAACATGGTAGTGCCTGTCATGAATGACACGGGAAGGGATTGAACAGGTACAGCACAGGACAGTGATGCTAATTTTATATGATACTGTGACAGTGGATACACGACATAATATGTTTATCAAGAACTTGATGCAAAAAATGAACCTAATACATGCAAATAAAATAAATGTTTAGGATCTTCAGGGATCTCATGATAAAATGCAAAAGGAGAGAATGGAACTTCACTGGATTATATGTGTGAAACAAACTTGCTGGAGGAGTTCAAGAGAAAAGGTAGAAACCTATGTATATTTGGAAATAAGTAGAGTCTGTAAGACTAAAGGCAAGCAGACCATAAGCCTGTACTCTCATTGAAGAAGTCATTTGCACAGGAATATGAGTTAATAATTCTGAAACCGCAATACATGAATAAAAGAATTGAATATTTAAGGAAATTGGTGATGGGTAGTAAAAGCCAGGTTTCTGACTGTTGTGTGTGAAGTTTCAGAGAAGAAAGAGGCGAAGGTGGAACAATCCATGTGACAATGAATTTCATTTAGAGAAATAAGTATGAACTCCTGTTGTGCTTCACATAGATACACATAGTTTCATATCGAAATATGTATGAATGTATTTATATATAATCTGCATAATATACACACATATATATTCCCTGTCAGCTTACAGGGCCTGGAAGCAACAGCACTCTCATTAAAAATAAATATACTTAGAGCCAGATCTTATTTTCAAATACCATTATCTAATAAAAGAAACCAGGAGTGCTAGCAGAAATGACTGACTCTAGGTCTGGGGCAGGATATATACAAGGTGAACAGAAAGCATTTTGTACAGCTAGAAATTAAGAAAGTCTACACACACACGCTGTGTTAGTTAGTTTACATACTGTAATAAAGATCTATCTGTGACTGGGTCATGAATGAAGAGGTTTAATTGACTCACAGTTCAGCAGGTTGTACAAGAAGCATGGCTGAGAGGCCTCAGGAAACTGACAATCATGGCAGAAGACAAAGAAAAAGCAAGTCCATGTTAACATGGTAGAGTGGAAGAGACAAAGGAGGAAGTGCTACATACTTTTAAACAACCAGATCATGGGAGAACTCAATGCCATAAGAACAGCAAGCAAAAAAATCTGCTCCTATGATTGAATCACCTACCATCAGGTCCCTTCCCCAACACCGGAAACTACAATTCAATATGAGATTTCCAAGGGGACACAGAGACAAACTCTATCATTTAGCACCCGGCCCCTCCCAAATCTCATTTTCTTCTCACATTTCAAAATAAAATCATGCCTTCCCAACAGTCACCCAAAGGCTTAACTCATTCTAGCATTAACTCAAAAGTCCAAATCCAAAGTCTCATCTGAGACAAGGCAAGTCTCTTTCACCTATGAGTCTATAAAATCAATAACAAGTTAGTTATTTCCAAGATACAATGGGGATAAAGGAATTGAGTAAATGTTCCCATTCTAAATGGGAAAAATTGTCCAAAACAAAGCAGCTACAGACCTCATGTAAGTCTGAAACCCAGCAGGGTGGTCGTTAAATATCCAAGGTCCCAGATAATCTCCTTTGACTCCATGTCTGACATCCAGGTCACACTAATGCAAGGGGTGTAATCCCAAATGTGTTTCTTTAAACATACTACATGACAGTGTCAATTCTCACTTATACAATTTTTTAAAAATTAAAAACGTTTGACCACTCATTCTTTCTGAGAAGCTGTGTTGAAATGGCCACAAAACTGTACATTCCCTCAGGAGGTGAATTTAGCAACATCTAACTAAAACTACATAGGTTTTTTAACTCTTTGATCCCCCAAGTTCGCTTCTAGGAATTCACTCTGAGACATGTTTCCAGTACTACAAAAATAGTTACCCAGAAAAAGTTTCATGTGGCATCATTTGTAATGACAATTATTGGGAAGAAAAAAACTGTGAACCCATACTTAAGATAATGTTTGAATAAATCATGGTACAGCTCATATCGTAGAGTACTATGAGTCTGTGAGAATGAATGAAGATCTCTATGAAACAGAGTGAAAAGAGCATAGTGCATGTATATATGTAATATGCTACAACTCAAGGAAATAAGGAAATAAATATTTTAAAATCCGTATCTATTTGTCCTTCCCTTGTGTTACTGCTTTCCCAGATCCCTTAGAATGGGGGAAAGTATCTGGTGTTATATAACTACTTTTTATAGAAACTTTCAATTATTCCTTCTGATTTTCATCTAACTCTGAACTGTGCTTGTATGCACCTAGTTTCTGAGAATTGCAACAGAAATAACCTGCTTCTTATGGTTTTTCTCCTTGTAAGTTTCATAACAGTTTTCTGAGATGCGTCAAGTCAGTTATTGCTCATTTAATTGATTTTTTGAAATTGTTAAACTCTATCTCTTCTCATTTTTTTTACCTGTTATTTTTCCTTACCTGTTACGGTCATTTAACGTCATTTTAGAAAGAAAAGGGATACCTTTATATATTCAATAGAAAAGATTTACCCACCTCTTACATCATTTCAAGCAGGATTTCAATATAATAATGATGTATGTTAAAAAGTGTATCACTTCAGTTGCTGTCGATAAAAATACTTAGAAGGATTTAATCATAGAGAGATATCAGAAAGAGGCAATTCAATAGGGGAAATAAATGAAGATAGCTGCTTGAACAGGGTATTGTTAAAAAGCGAGATGGGGCAATGGAGTTATTTGGGAACTATTTTGAAGGTACGTTATTGTACTTATTGATTGTACCTAGGGGATAACGAAAATGAAGGAACATGAGGCAGGAGAATGGCATAAACCCGGGAGGCGGAGCTTGCAGTTAGCTGAGATCCGGCCACTGCACTCCAGTCCGGACGACAGAGCGAGACTCCGTCTCAAAAAAAAAAAAAAAAGAAAAAAAAGAAAATGAAGGAACAAATACAACTCTTAATTTTCCAGTGTAAAGAATGATTGAGGTTTCTTTCCTGAGAAGATGACTGGTAAACGAGTACATGTGTCGGAATGGGTGTTAGAGGGAGTAGTATTTCAAGGGCTACATTTTACATGTATTACATCCAAGTCCTGACGGTGAAATCATTTGCAGTATTATTAAAACAAAGCATCATAGCTAGAAAGATACAACTAATTGATATGTACTAAGTTTTTCTGGTTCTCAGTTTAAAAACAAAATTAGATGTGCAGCCTTCTCACATTGATTGGACAAAAAAATGCCCTTTGGTCAAATCATAGGTTCAAATAGACTCAAAAAAGGCTTAGCGTCCTAATTTTCAGGGATGCCAGTTCAACAACTGGAATACTGTTAATGAAATTATATGGCAGTTGTACCATCAGAGAAGTTATAAAGCTGAAAATTAGAAGTAATTTTGGAGGAGATGAAAAAAAACTTTGGCTGCATACATTTGCTCATGGCCTAAATTATTAATGAAAAACTTAATACTATAATAGGTGAGTGCCTACACAATATTCAGTTTTCTTTAAAGCTGATCAATTAAAAATGCAAATGATTTCATTAACACATTGAATGTTAAGTATGCAAATCTAAATTGCTCATGATATTCATAATGACATAATGATTAATGTATTCATTATGTATACACATACCATTCAAAGCTCTCTTGTGCTGAGTGGCAGCAGCCAGAAAAGGTACAAGCTTGCCTGAATTTCTATACAGGGATTTCTTTTTTTTTTTTTAATTGTAATGTTGCATGAAGTTTTTTTTTTTTTTTTTAATTTAAGTTCTAGGGTACATGTGCATAACGTGCAGGTTTGTTACATATCTATATATGTGCCATGTTGGTGTGCTGCACCCATCAACTCGTCAGCACCCATCAATTCATCATTTATATCAGGTATAACTCCCCAATGCAAACCCACCCCCGTCGCCCCTCCCCATGATAGGCCCCATTGTGTGATGTTCCCCTTCCCTAGTCCAAGTGAGCTCATTGTTCAGTTCCCACCTATGAGTGAGAACATGCGGTGTTTGGTTTTCTCTTCTTGTGATAGTTTGCTAAGAATGATGGTTTCCAGCTGCATCCATGTCCCTACAAAGGACGCAAACTCATCCTTTTTTATGGCTGCATAGTATTCCATGGTGTATATGTGCCACATTTTCTTAATCCAGTCTGTCACTGATGGACATTTGGGTTGATTCCAAGTCTTTGCTATTGTGAATAGTGCCGCAATAAACATACGTGTGCATGTGTCTTTGTAGTAGCATAATTTATACCCAAAGGATTATAAATTATGCTACTATACAGGGATTTCTTTAAAATTACACTCAGGTTGCTGATGATTCATAAGTCTGCCTTTGTATACAAGTGTTCTATAAAAATAAAACTGTTTTTTCTTCTCTTCAGTGCTTTGTTGATTAAGTTACAACACATTATTCCACCACAAGCAGTTTGAGCAGTTCAAAAGAATTGATGTTATCTCTAGGACACAATTATCTTTTCATAATAATCATATACGTCTAGTGTGCTCCAATAAATGAATTAACTGACTATATAGTGAGCTAGATGTGGCTCAGAGTTGAGTAACACTACCTACTTTCAAAGAGATCCTTCTGTCATCAAATTTCATTGCACTTAGACAGCTTCCAAAATCTAGTGAAATGGAATTTTGGCTGAGAAAGAAGGCAGGCAAAGAAAGGCATTTTGCAACAGCAGCTAACAGTTAACTCCCTCAGCTTTTACCAGTTAGTCTATATACTTCTTTCATGTAGGGGAAATGCTGGGTGTGAAAATAATCATATTTTCCAAAAATAATCCTCAAACACACACACTCGCCATCCACCCAATCATGTGCCCCCTACGTCTCCTTAGTGAGGTAGTGGGAGAAATAATGGGCGCATCATGTAAACTTGTGAGTGCTCACTGATGACAGCCAACGAGAATGGATTTTCTGTGGACATCCTGATTGTGATTGCAGCAATAAGCAGACATTTAGCACAGCAATTTTTCATGAAGGGATGGTGCCAATTTTTGACACCCTGTTCTCCAAAAAGTCTATACCACTTTTATTTTTAAGTTCCAATCGAATGCTCTAGGGATGACACCAAAAACTGAGCTGCAATTCTTCATTAAATTCCCTGACTTTCACTGGGCTTAGGGCACTCAAGTCATATTTGTAAGCCACAAAGAAGACAGAAGTGCAAAGGAGCAAACTGAAGTGTCCTCCTATTTGGAAATATTTGTTCACTTATTCATTTTTAACAAGCCCCAAATACAGATATGCAAACCAGACAAAACATGCCAGATGACTGTGTCTGTTGTAAATAATGTAATAAATGTCAGTCTCTACAGTTTTAGTCCCAATTTCACGTTTGTATTTTATTTCTCCCTCTAGCAAAAATGACAAAGTTAAAAGGAAATATGTATTATGTGTCATCAGTGGTAATATATAAGAGCAGAAGGGCCTTACCATACATCAGCTCGAATATGACAAGGCAGAGGCAGAACCATTTCATTGAGAGAAATGTGTTTTCATTTCAGGTGGTGAAATCAACTCTAATTACTCATATCTGGACTTAACTGCTTCCCATTACTGAAGCCAACACTGGAAAGATGGTTAGGATTCTCTAATCAGGTCATTAGATGTGATGGCTCCTACTAACATAATCACGACTGCTGCAGAAATGGGGCTTCTCTCCTGCTTGTTTACACTGTTAGAATGTCTTTAGTGGAACTGTGGGAGGGTAGAAACCTCGCCATTAAGCAACGAGATTTGGAGATGGAACTGCTCATGATTTGGTCCCCTGGTTTGTCAGCCTGCATTTCATCATCTAGGAAGTAATAGCCTTCTTAATGTTCATTTCATGGTCAGTTAGTACGTGAGATCTATGTATTCTTGGGTATTTCCTACCTAAGCATTGAGGCTAGAAAACAGGAAGAATCTAATTGCTAAGATATAACAGAACACCTCATTTATTTGCTGTTTATGGACATATCTAGGCTTATAATGTGGCAAAAGTCACAATAAGAGGAGGGTGGAATGACCTAAGACAAAAGTAATATTTGCATCTCACAATTAATACCAGCTCTTAAGATTTTGCTGGAAAAATATACTATTTATTTAATTGATGTCTTTTCCCAATAGTTCATAATAAATGCATAACAAGTAGGTAAAGTTAATCCTAGAAGCAAAAAATAGAAGCTTAACTTGTTTCTTTCTTTCACCTGGTTAAATGATAGACTCCAAACACTTCAGTCCAGTCATATAGGGGACATTAACGCTCAGGTCCCAGTGCAGAAATGAGGTTCCAGAACTGTGAAGAGAATGAAATTAATCTAGAACTTAAGTATTGAGGCACCACATTGCTTCTAATTGCACTTAACATTATCGCCAAACTCCTGGTCTATAAATTGAAACATCACTTGGGAAACGTTTGCTTTATGCTTAATCATTTGGAGTCTCACAGACCAAAGACAAAGTCCATCTAGAACTCATTTGCAGTTAAAAAAAAAAAAGAAAAATATTAGGTTTGTGTATTTTGCTTCATGCTGGAAGAGAAAATGAAATCCGGGGAAGCACAGAATATCTAAGTAAGGGAGATCTGGGAAAGAAATCTCACCAGGTCTGAGCCATATTAGGTAATTCTAAAAAGGTAATAGGGAAGCATTTTTCTTTCTTTTTTTTTT